>NC_088330.1:24742500-24877500 GCF_036884655.1 Musa acuminata AAA Group | reverse complement strand
TGACACATGTCTACTATTTTTTTTTTCTTTACTTTAAATGAGAATCTTTCATAAATTATATTACATTTCTAATATTTATATTTAGGTCCTTATATTACAAATAGACCCTTATAAAATTTTTAAAAATGAGGGATGTTACATTGATGACTTACGAAATGAGTTGTATGGCACATAATGAACATGAGAACTACCTTCCAAAGAATAAAGCTTGAGAATAAAACAAGAATACAACTACTTGCTATGAATGCAAGAAGCTGGGTCACTCCAAAGATGACTATATAAAACTGAAGAAGAAGTCGCTAAAGAATGAATTAGGTGCATCCGAAGACGAGGAGCAAACCAATAAAGACGAAATGACGAACTTCGCTTTGATGACTCTCGACAATGAGGTAAACAACTCAAATGAAACTTCTTTACTTTATTTTAAAATTACTTAATACTTTTTCATGAGCTGTTTTTAAATTAGTTAGTAAAAAATAAAAAAAAAATTATAAAAAAATATCATGCTTCTCTTTCTAGTAATTTTAAAAAAATAATAATTAAAATTTGAGCATGACAATTGCATGTTAACTCCTAGCACTAAGCATGAAAGTTAGATTCACTTAAAAAAATACATTACTACAACAGATAAAATAATTTTGATTGAAAATACCTTATGTTCAATGAAATCATACTTGATGTTTTAATGATGTAATGATTTAATGATGTAATGAAAATGTTAAAGGATTTAGTATCATGCTTGATAATTTTATATGAGGATTTGAAGTAATGATTATTTGAAATAATATGTTTTGGAATTATGTGTCACACTTTTTTATCTTGATGATTTTTTTTGATAAATCTTGCTCTTTTGGTTTTTAACGATGATGCATGTTTTGTTTGGGATTAAAAAAAAAAACAAGGATATGCGTGTGTATGAAATCAATCACATGAATTGAAATAACTAAAAAGGGAATGCATTTTGATAATTTCTCTATCTTATCAATTTTTCAATAAGAAATTGATAAATCTATTTATATCATTTTGAATCTCTTAAAAGTGATTTTGATGATGATTTTAGATTTCTTTTCGTATGATTCATTTTAATAATGAGATGTTATATTCAATCGAATCATTTATCAATGTTTGCGACTTGAGATGTATTTTATATGAAATATTTTTCTTGATTCACGTATGATTTACTCGTCTAAGAGAAGATTTATCCAAATGAATCTTGATTCTTGATATTAATAATTTGAGATTTATTTGAATCAAGATATCTTATTTGATCTCATATGATTCTATTCGTTATTTACTAAAAAGGAGATTTGTCAAGATGAATCATTCACGAATTGATCTTTCTTGATCTTTCATATTAATATCTTTAATATCAGGATTTTTATATGACTCCTTTGTAATTATGATTTGTATATCTTATGATATAATTGAATCATTAATAAAAAAAAAGATATTAATGAATCTATTTATGTCTTTTTTATGAATCTCTTGAAAATGATTTTGATGATTTGATAATTTGAATCTAAATGAGATTTTTCCAATCAAATCATGAACCTTCTCTTGATTTCTTAACTTAGATTTTCTTTGATGAATCAAGATCTCTTACACTTTATTCTCGTATGATTCTTGCATTTTGTTTAAGAGAAAATTTTCTATATTAATCATGTCTCTTGGTATTCAAATAATTTTTGAGATTATATCTTTCATGATATGATTTTTATTATGTATAATTCCTTGCATTCATGAAGTGTATATCTCATCACCCAATTAATTTTTCTTGATATTTTTCATGTGATAATATGAAATTATGCATGTTATATATTAAAGACTTGAACTTTGTTTTGGTAACATGCATACCCAATTAATATTGATTTGATTATTTATTGATTTAGTATCATGGCCAACGTGATAACGATGAAGACTTGGCATTTCTTACAAGAAAACTTTATGGGTTAATATTCTTTTTTTATCCAAATCATGATCTTGATTTCATGATATTTGATACATAGAGATTTTTCTATGAATCAAGATCTTAGTTTTGAACTCCCATGTTTCTTTTTATTATTTACCAAAATGGAGATTTGTCAAAATAAATCGACCTTTAGTATTCATGACGTAATTGACATGATTTCTTTGTATTTATGGCTTGTATGCCTTGTAATGATTGAAATATTTTACACTATTGTATCATTCCCTTCCTTTTGACAATGACAAAGGGGGATAAAAAAATGCTAACTTGCACATCTAGCAAAATTTACAAACTTACAAAACTCAAAATTGTTGCTAGCTTATATGTTGTAAAATGATGTAAAATTTTACTAGTTTACGCTTTGCAAAGGAAGAAAAAATTGCTAGCTCGACAATTACAAGGGAACCAAAATTAAAGGCAAACTTGTTAGCTTGCACTTCTCAAAAGAAAAGAAAAAACTTGCTATTTTGAACATCATAAAAAATTGCTAGCATGCCTATCTTAAGAAACAAAAGTGCAAACTTACAAAATTTACAATCTTGCACATCTTTAAAATTAATAATGATTTGGTGATAATGCATGTTGTAAAGTGATGAAAATTTTGCTAGCTTGTATGTTGTAAAACTTGCATAACTCAAAAACTAGCTAAATGCACTTCTCCTTTTTGTTGATGACAAAGGGGGAGAAGATATGATGACAATTATGCATGAGATTATGTATTAAAATTTTGATTATGCATTATTTTATAATGACATATTGCTTGGATTTATAATTTATTTCTAAATTTATGTTTTTATCAATATGGCATATTGATAGGGGGAGTTTAGTTTAAACTCCGTCATTAATTGATTGTCATCATAAAAAAGGAGAGATTATTGAATCTCAAATTTTAATAATGAAATCAATTGATGAGTTTGTGATCTAATCTGCATTTTAAGTACGTAGGACTAGCTTTGATCAAGGAGAGACAAATTAATTAAAGTAGGAGGAATCAAACATTAGGTCGGAGTGAACACGTCAGAAGATTGGACGTCGGGCTAGAGAATCGATCGACGTATCGGCAAAAGGCTTTGTGCCATGAGTTTTGGCATCGGCCAAGAAGATCGGACATTACGCCAAGGAGATCGGATGTTTTGGGAAGACAATATGCCGATTGAGCAATATACTGAAGGATAAGACGATGCACCGAATGAACCAATGACATGTCGGACAATATATGATTCATGCTTGTAATAATTTATCTAGATTGAGTTAGTTTAGGACTAATTGAGTTGGTATTAGGGTGAAACAATGCCAACTCAATTAGGGGCCAATTGGGCCTGAATCAGGGCTGAATTGAGTCTACTGTTTGGTTCATTCAAGGTCCTATAGTAGGGTCTGACGATGATACCGCCCAGACTTGATAGTGGTACTGCCAGACTTAATGGTGATACTGCTTAGACATAGTCTTCAAGATTGTGTCAAGGGGTGGTACTGCCAAATTAGGTGGTGGTACCGCCCAAACACAGTCTCCCAAACTGTGTTAGACAGTAGTACCACCATACTAAGCGGTGGTACCACCTAGTATTAGTGCTGCAGGTGGTGATACCACTAGTACCCGAGATGAGTCTTTTTTTGCTCTAATTTTGAAGTCATTTAGGGTCTATAAATACCTCAGCTATTCCTGCATGGAGCAGCAAGAATTGAGTACGAAATTGAGTTAAAAAAAGGGGAAAGGATACTTGAAAAAAATGGAAAACTCTCTTAGGATTTAGAGTCCCTTCTTCCTAGTATTTAGAAAGTTCTTCTAAAGAGAGACATAAGGTCTTAGAAAGAGAGCTTATAAGGGTTGTCTCCTAAACCCGTGAAAAGGAGAAAAAGTATACAAGGATAGTTGGTCTTCGCCTATTGAAGGAAGACCACTAGTCGATACCGGTGGCCTCAACAGAAGAGAAATCGGGGGTGGATGTAGGTCACGACGACCGAACCACGATAAAAATCTGGTTTACATTTACTTTACACTTTTCATTTTAATTATAAACTAATTTTGTATTGTTACTATGCTTATGAACGTGTTTTAAGTTAACATCTTTTCGATATCGGTTTTCATCGAACGTAGGAAAGTTTATCAAAATCATAATTTTAGCCGTTGCACTAATTCAACCCCCCCTCTTAGTACCGACTCGATCATGATCAAATTTTAGATGTGTAGGTTAGGTTGTTTTTCTCTTCCTCCAATTTTTCAGATGTGAAGGTGCATCTGATGGTTATTGTCCATGAATTTTCGAATAGGTGGGGTTCTCGGTCAACGGGGTACTGATGCTTGCGTCCCGGATTCTCAAGGCCTTCCTTGAGGAAATTCTGCTTTATTGCTTTCGAAGGTCTTGTTCAAGTATTGATGTTATAGATTGTTGCATGATGTTTTCTTCAATTACATAGACAAGTAGCTATCTTTATGTGGTGAGTTCTTATTTCTATCTGTTCCCGTATGAAAACAAGCCATCGTAGGTATTCTTATTTCTATCTGTTCCCGTATGAAAACAAGCCATCGTAGGTATTCTTATTTCTATATGTTCCCGTATGAAAACAAGCCATCGTAGGTATTCTTATTTCTATCTGTTCCCGTATGAAAACAAGCCATCGTAGTTAACATTAGAAAACCTTCCAAATTTTTCATGCTGCTTCTGGTCTTATGTTCAATCACTCAAATGCGATGTGCAAGGTCAATTATCCTACTTAAGGTTGAGTCTCTTCCTTGGAAATTTTGTTCATTGACAAGTACTATGTGACAATCTGAAGCTAGGATTTTGGAGTGTGAAATGTGGCAGCAAAATTCAGTGGACAACTGAAGCAGCATGCTGCGGCCAAAAGAGGAACGAAGTCTAGGAATGAGTGTGACAAGAAAAATAAAAAACTTTACCCTAATCCTTACCCTTTACCTTTTGCGGTCGACCAGCCAGTTGTATTTAAAGTTTTAAGATTAGCTGGTTCTATGTTATCAAATGCGGGCAAAAGAGCTGGTTTGATCTCCTGCTGAACATTTGAGAGTCCCAAACTATAGCATGCAAATTTTCAGCTGTCCTGGCCAGGAAATTTCAAAATCTTAAGTCCACTTCTAAAAGTAATGTTAATTGCTAGATATCAGAGATTTTATGGTTCCTGGCATTTATGGTGGATTTTTAAGAGAAGCAATTCAATCAAATTAAGCAGGTGAATGTCATCGTGGGGAACAAGATGAACGATTTCAATTGGATGTCATCTTGACCACAATGCTTAGCTCATGGATAGAACCATTTACTAGGAAAGTGGGTATTTCCCAAAGATGATAAATTTTCATTCTCATTCAAACTAATACTGTTTCAACTTTCAATCATGAGAAAGTTAGAAGGTATTGCTTGTTGAAAAGTTTCTAGCAACCCTCGGATAACACAACCTGCAATTGGCTTGAGTAGATTATCAGACTTCATAAATTATATAGTAATCATATTCATAACTACCAAAATTTTATTCTGTTATAAGCATAAGGAATTCTAGTTTACAGTGCCGAAAGAAACCATCTTAAAATTAAGCTTATATTCACCCACCTGTGCTTGCACAATGTACAAGCTTTTCCATATATCCTTGAAGCAGAAAAACTCTATCAAAAGATTTCATCAACCTTCAGATTTTGCTTCTGTATAGATATCATCTTCCTGATAATCATAAATTGTGTTGCAAAAAATGATTGCCTCCAAAGATATTGCTCATTCTTGTTCTGGTAAGAGCAATTTCAAGCAACTGTAGGTCTATCGAGCTCAGAAACAGCATCAGATTAAATGCTTTAACCTTAGGCATATATGGCTAGATTATTATTCTTTTATTTTTAATCCTTGGTTCGACTTAAGTTCCCTTACCTGTGTCTTCTCCTTTTTTTGTTTTTTTACTTTTTTGTGTTTTAATGTACCATTGTTACCCACTTTTTTAGTTGCTTAAACTGGAAGAACTCCTACCGAGCTTTATATGCTATAAATAGTGTCCATTGCTGCGTGTATTTTGTGTTCATATTCGCTTTTAAGAACTACCGATACTCTTTAAATGCTTCTTTAAACATTTAAGATTGCAAAATCAACAAAATGATTTCTTTTTGTCTAGTTGCAAATTTTGTAATATAATCATACCTGTAGATGAAGGGCAAGTAGCAATTATATATTGCTAACCACACTAATTAAACTAGGACCAATGAGTAAACCAAAGAGTGTAAACAAACCAACTATATAAATAAGTATCAGTGTCAGATATGTAAATTTCTTTCGTAAATGGTGTACTTCAAAAGACAACGCTCTCATCCTTGTTTTTGAAAGAGGAATTTCAACTGTAGGTCTATGGAAGTTTACCAAAGACATCAGATGAACAACTCAATCTTTAAGAAACTCATGACCTTCTTCAGCAAACATATAACTCTTTTCTTCTTCATAATCCTTGGTTTCACTCATATTCCTGTGCCTATTTTCTTTTTTTCCTCTCGTCTAATAAGTGGACGAATTTTAATTTCTTAATTATAATCTATATAGACATGTGGAAGACGGTTGTTTGAATTCTCATCAAAAAAAATGTTTATTGCTTCTTACATTTCGGAATGATATGCATTTTGTAGAAATCTTAAAATCTCTACTTTTTGTACTTGCCATACATGTCGTGATGCACAAACATTTAAGATTGCAAATTGCAAATATGTTTTAATAGTCGTGTTGTGAATGTTGCTATATAATCATAAACACATGCCGTGATACACAATAATGTTATATATACATCCATGATAATTCACTTACATCCATCCATTCATTCACGCATGCATCCAAGAAATCAGTATGATAAAAAATTATACGAGACCATGGTTGATTTATGATCTACTAGACTATATTTATTGGTGGCTCCATATTGTGATAGGCTCGTAGCTCTTTTTCCGGGTTATACTTCCAATATGAACCACTAGCATAGTCACATATACTATATAGTAACAATCATATCAACATCATAAACGTAAGAAAAGTAAAAAATCATAATCATTTTCAAATAGCATCTTTAGATAAATCCTTTAAGTTTATCAAATTAAATATAAATCTCTATATAGTACTCATTGAACTAAAACTCTATCATTACTTTATTTTTCTTTTACACATAAGGTAGAAATATAATGTTTATTTCCTATGGTTCACACATGAAAATGGAATTAATACTATTTACTTCCTAAAAATTATATCACTCATTAGAAAGTAAATTAATTAATAATTTAATTAATTAATAGAATTCTTAACTTATCCATATGATTAAGAAAATTAATTTTAATAATTTCTTTAATTATACTACACAAATAAAAAAGTTAATAATCTAAATAAAGTAATACAATTATTTAATATTTAGGAAGAAATTATAACACCCTGAAATAGTCCCACATCGAAAATTAATAAGATTAAGACTAACTTATAATGATCTAATGATGTATTATTATCAATTTCAAGTTATTTGATAGATGTTATTAGTTGCTCTTTATCATACATAATCTGTTGATGTTGTTCCATATGTGTATATGGAACAACATCAACTGATTAAGGATAATGTAGTAATTAACAACATCTACCCAATAACTTGAATATATAGAAAAGTTATGAGCTATCATGTACATCATTATAATGGGGCACAAAATTAGAAATTCAAACAATTACTTTCTAGAAGTCACATCACTAATCATGAAATAAATTAATTAACAATTTAATTGATTCACTAAATTTCTAACGTATCCACATGTTTAAGAAAATTAATTTTAATTATTTCTATTAAAGGTAATTTAATTTATGTTAAGAAAAAAAATTTTGATTATACATATATATGTATATATATACAAATATATATATATATATATATATATTTGTATATATATACATATATATTTGTATATATATAAATATATATACAAATATATATATATATATATATATATATATATATATATGTATATATATACAAATATATATAAATATATATACATATATATATAAATATATATACATATATATATATACATACATACATGTACATACGTACATACATATACATACATATACATACATACATACATATACATACATACATATATATATATATATATACATATATATATACATACATATATATATATACATACATATATATATATATATTTATATATATATATATATATATATATATACATATATATGTATATATGTATATATGTATATATGTATATATATATATATATATACATACATACATACATATATATACATACATATATATACTCTATATATACCTATACCTAATAGGTGTTGAATCTCGGATTTTGATGATGAAGTCAATTGTCATTTGTTGTCTAATCTATGTGTTGAGATAAGTGTGCAGAATTAACTACGATGAAAGTTAGACATGCAACAGGAGTTGCACCGGAGTCAAGACAATGATCACGTTGGGAGTTCGAGAGTTCGACGGAAGTTCGGACAGTCGTCGGAGGTTCTGCGGGAACAAATCCGAGAAGTCCATAAGCTTGCCAAAAGAATCTCGTCGGAACTCGCCAAGTGGATCGTCGCAAGTCCAAGAGTTTGCCGGAAGTCCGCAGGAGCATCACCGAGGGTTCATCGGATGATCAACGGAAGTTCGCCGGAAACTCGCCGGAAGAAGCGATTGACACACCGGAGCAAGCTGCAGAAATTGTCTTAGGAATTATCGTAGTTAGCACAATGATTAAGTTGGAAATGGGAGGTGATCCCATTAACTTAATCTTGAGGCAATTGGGCCCCTAAAAAAACCCAAATTGGGCCGAATGGATCAACCCATTCGGACCCTAATTGCTGTGGGAGGTGCAACCGCCCAAGCCAGGAGGTGGCATCGCCTGGGCTAAGTATCCCAGCGAACTGGGCGGTGCAACCGCCTCAGTCAAGAGGTGCAACCGCCTCAGTCAGGAGGTGCAACCGCCTGAGCTCGGTCTTCGAGCTTTAGCAAGAGGTGCAACCGCCCCTGACAAGAGGTAGCATCGCCCAGAGGCTCAGTCTTCGAGCTCTGCCAGGCAGTGCAACCACCTCAGTCAGGAGGTGCAACCGCCTGATCCCGGAATTCCGGGAATTGACAGTTTTGAGCTCTAAATTTGAACTAGGTTGGGGCCTATAAATACCCCACCCATTCAGCACTAAAAGAGCATCAACTTACACCGAAATCTTGATCTTTTTCTGTGATTCTTAGAGCTCAAAATTGTTGTAAAGGCCAAAAGTTCTTCTCCCTCTGTTCTTCCAAGTTCTGAGTTGTAAAGAGAGGAGAGAAAATTCTGTAAGAGTTGTCTCCTAAGCCCGTCAAAAGGAGTGAAACTGGGTGGTTGGCCTTCGCCTATTGAAGGAAGGCCTCTAGTTGACGTCGGTGACCTCGTCGTTGGAGGAAGCCAAAAGTGGAGTAGGTCAAGATTGACCGAACCACTCTAAATCTCGGTTTGCATTTACTTTGAGCATATTATCTTTACTGCAAACCTCCTCTATAGCCTACTTGGACCTAACTTTTAGCACTAAACTCTAATTTATTATATAGTAATCATATTCATAAATACCAAAATTTTATTCTGTTATAAGCATAAGGAATTCTAGTTTACAATGCTGAAAGAAACCATCTTAAAATTAAGCTTATATTCACGCACTAGTGCTTGCACAATGTACAAGCTTTTCCATATATCCTTGAAGCAGAAAAACTCTGTCAAAAGATTTCATCAACCTTCAGATTTTGCTTCTGTATAGATATCATCTTCCTGATATTCATAAATTGTGTTGCAAAAAATGATTGCCTCCAAAGATATTGCTCATTCTTGTTCTGGTAAGAGCAATTTCAAGCAACTGTAGGTCTATTGAGCTCAGTAACAGCATCAGATTAAATGCTTTAACCTTAGGCATATATGGCTAGATTATTATTCTTTTATTTTTAATCCTTGGTTCGACTTAAGTTCCCTTACCTGTGTCTTCTCCTTTTTTTTTGAACTTTTTTGTGCTTTAATCTACCATTGTTACCCACTTTTTTAGTTGCTTAAACTGGAAGAACTCCTACCGAGCTTTATATGCTATAAATAGTGTCCATTGCTGCGTGTATTTTGTGTTCATATTCGCTTTTAAGAACTACCGATACTCTTTAAATGCTTCTTTAAACATTTAAGATTGCAAAATCAACAAAATGATTTCTTTTTGTCTAGTTGCAAATTTTGTAATATAATCATACCTGTAGATGAAGGGCAAGTAGCAATTATATATTGCTAACCACACTAATTAAACTAGGACCAATGAGTAAACCAACGAGTGTAAACAAACCAACTATATAAATAAGTATCAGTGTCAGACATGTAAATTTCTTTCGTAAATGGTGTACTTCAAAAGACAACGCTCTCATCCTTGTTTTTTAAAGAGGAATTTCAACTGTAGGTCTATGGAAGTTTACCAAAGACATCAGATGAACAACTCCAATCTTTATGAAACTCATGACCTTCTTCAGCAAACATATAACTCTTTTCTTCTTCATAATCCTTGGTTTCACTCATATTCCTGTGCCTATTTTTTTTTTTCCTCTCGTCTAATAAGTGGACGAATTTTAATTTCTTAATTATAATCTATATAGACATGTGGAAGATGGTTGTTTGGATTCTCATCAAAAAAATGTTTATTGCTTCTTACATTTCGGAATGATATGCTTTTTGTAGAAATCTTAAAATCCCTACTTCTTATACTTGTCATACATGTCGTGAGGCACAAACATTTAAGATTGTAAATTGTAAAAATATTTTTCTAGTCGTGTTATGAATGTTGCTATATAATCATAAATACATGTTGTGATACACAATACTGCTATATAAACATGCATGATAATTCACTTACATCCATCCATTCTATCCATTCATTTACGTATGTATCCAAGAAATTAGTATGATAAAACATTATAAGAGACTATGGTTTATTTATAATCTACTAGACTATATTTATTAGTGGCTCTATTCTGTGATAGGCCCGTAGCTCTTTTCACATGTTACACTTCCAACGTGGACTACTAGCATAGTCATATATACTATATAGTAACAATCATATTAATATCATAAACTTAAGAAAAGTAAAAAACCATAATCAACTTCAAATAACATCTTTAGATAAATCCTTTAAGTTTATCAAATTAAATATAAATCTCTATATAGTTCTCAATGATCTAAAACTCTATCATTATTTTTTTTTTTTTTACACATAAGGTAGAAATATAATGTTTATTTCCTATAGTTCACACGAAAATGGAATTAATACTATTTACTTCCTAAAAATTATATCACTCACTAGGAAGTAAATTAATTAATAATTTAATTAATTAATAGAATTCTTAACTTATTCATATGATTAAGAAAATTAATTTTAATAATTTCATTAATCATACTACATAAATAAAAAAGTTAATAATCTAAATAAAATAACACTCTTAATTAGTCCCACATCGGAAGTGAGAAAGACTAAGATTGACTTATAATGATCTAATAATATATTATTATTAATTTAAAGTTATTTAATAGATGTTATTAGTTGCTCTCTCATCTTTCATAGTCGGATGATATCGTTCCATGCATAAGTAGGAAAGTTAATAATTCATACAAAATAACATATTATTTATGATAATTTAATTTATGTTAAGAAAAAAATCTTCGACACACACACCGGATTTATGTAGGTCGTCGTGACCTACATCTACTCTCGATTCCTCCTCTATTGAGACCACCAACGTCTACTAACGGTCTTCCTTCATTAGGCGAACACCAACTATTCTATTACAACTATTTCTCATTTTTACAAGTTTAGAAGACAATCTTTACGAATCACTCACCCCTCTCTTAAACTGAAATCAACCCTTAGAGCTAGAGGAGGGGAATTCTCACAAGATTACAATAGCATTTTCCTGAATTTTTATTCTCAATTGATGTGTTAATCAAGCAAGGATGGGTGGGGTATTTATAGGTCCCAAATGGATTCAAATTTAGAGTCAAAATGGTCTCATCCCAAGTTTTTGGGGTATTGGCGGTACCACCATTAGTATTAGGTGGTACAACCACTTGTCAGTCTGACATTGGGTGGTACCACCGCTTGACATAATTTGGGAGACTATGTTTGGGTGGTACCATCACTAGACCCTACTACAGGTCATTGAATAGGTCAAACAGCAAGCCCAATTCTGTTAGGAATGAGGTCGGTACTAAGAGAGAGGGTGAATTAGTGCAGTGGTAAAATAACATTGGTTCAAAACTTTGTTGAAAACCGATCTCGGAAACTTAACTTGAAAGCATACGTTTATGAAGTGAATGCAGTAGGCAAGTAAAAATTCAGTTTGCAGTGTGTAAATGATAGGAAGTAAATATAAACTATAGAACACGCCAATTTTATAGTGGTTCGGTCGTCGTGACCTACATCCACTTCGCCCATTCCTTTTTCGTCGAGGTCACTGGCATCCACTATTGGTCATCCTTCAAAAACCAACCACCTTTTATACCCCTCTTCTCCTTTTCTCGGGTTTAGGAGACAACCCTTATAAGGACTCACTCCTCTCTTACAGAATTCTAAACTTAGAGTGGAGGAGGGAATTTCTCAAGAGATTGTAATAGCGTTTTCTCACTTTTAAATACTTTGTGCTTGTGTGTTTAACCAAGGATGAGAGGGGTATTTATAGGCTTCAAGTTGATTCAAACTTGGAGTCTAAAAATATCTCATCCTAGGTTTTCCGGGCACGGGCGGTACCACCGCCTATGTTAGGCGGTACCACCGCAAGTGTCAGTCTGACATTGACACTGAGCTAGGTGGTACCATTGCTTGGGATGCTATGCTGGACAGTACAACTGCCCAGACTAGCGGTACCACTACCTGGCACCCTGCCAGGGGTGGTACAACTGCCCAGACTAGCGGTACCACTGCTTGACATAGTCTCAAAGACTATACCACGATGGTGCCACTTCTTGGGACACAGTTTGGGCCTCTCATTGGGCCCAAAACAGTCCTTACATGGGCCTAGCTGGCCCCTAATTGGGTTGGCCCAAATTCAAACCCAATTACATGCTAACTATGATTCCTAAGACATTTGCTAAGCTAAATAAGTCCCTATGTCTTGGTTTCTTCCTGCGAGCTTCCGACGATCTTCCGGCGAACTTCCGACGATCTCTCGGTAATGTTCCGATAGACTCCTGGTAAGATCTTGGACTTCATGACGATCTTCTTGGCGAGTTCCGATGAGCTTTTCTAGCAAGCTCCGAGACTTCTCAGCTAGTTCCGCCAGAACTTCCAATGAACGTCCTAACTTTCGACGAACTCTCGAACTCCCAATGAAATCACATCCTTGACTCCGGGATTTCATTTTGCTTCATGCCTTGATATTGTAGTTAATCCTACACATGTAAAAACACACTTCGATCTAGACAATTAATACTAAGCATTAATCATGTTGTCCGGTATGTCATTGGTCCCTCGATGCTTCGTCTGATTTTTCGACGCATCATCCTCTCTTGTGGCCTATTGTCCAATCGGCTAGTTGACTCCGCAACTCCGACATCCTTGATGCAGTATCTGCTCTTCTTGGCCCGATGCCCGAATCTATGGCCTGAAGCCTTCTGTCGATATGTCGATGATCCTCCAACCTGACATCCAATCTTCTAACATGTTTTCCTCTAGCACAACATGATTCTTCTTACTTTAATTGTCTCATCCTAATCAAAGCATCCTGTGTCACTCAAAATGCAGATTAAAACATAAACACTTATCAATTGGTTTTATCATCTAAATTCGAGATTCAATAATCTATTCCTTTTTAATGATGACAACCAATCGATGACGGAGTTCATCTTAACTCTTGGAGTTTAAACAAACTCCCCCTATCAATATGCTATATTGATACAGACTCTTGGATTAAAAAATCCAAGCAAACATGTCATGAATAAAATCATACATAACATGATCATACTTCTCCCCCTTTGTCATCAACAAAAAGGAGAAGTTCAATTCTTATGTTTTAGATATACAAATTCAACTCATTGCATGATAAACATAATCTCCATTTTTATCATTATACAAGCTAGCAAAAATTTAGGAAGTATTATATCATATTAGAACATGTAAGCTGTCGAGTTTTAGATATGCATGTTTTACAACATACAAGCTAGCAAATTTAAAAATGTGCAAGTTGGCATATTTGTTTTTCTTTACGATGTGTAAGATAGCATTTTTTGCATCTTCTTGAGATTTCAAACTAGCAATTCTTGGTGATGTTTAAGATAGCAATTTCTTCTCTTTTGAGAAGTGCAATTATTTTTGTTTCCTTTGTAAAAACGCAAGCTATCAAAATGTTATATTATTTTACAACATGCAAGCTAACAATTTGAGATGTTCAAGAAGCAAGTTCTTTTTTCTCTTTTGAGAAGTGCAATTTTCGCTTTCTTCTTGAATTGTGCGAGCTAGCATTTTTTATCTCCCCCTTTGTCATTATCAAAAAGAAGGGAAGATCCTTTATATCAATTTTCAGATTATGACAAAGGTAAAGTATTAATCCTTTTTCAATATGTTTGTGCATCATCCTAGTTTTAAATTAAAACATGCACAATTCCAAAACTTAACACTTATATCCTTACTTCATGCATTATACAAATAAATTAATCACTATGGGCATATCATACATGATATTCAAGCACTCAGGATATATCATTTTGGTAACAAATCATAGCATTTTAAATCATGATGGTATCTAAATATCAAATTACATTACATCCCACATTTCATGCATATTTTTATTTCATCACATTCATTTCATCTCATCAAGAAAAAATAATTGGGTGATGAATACAAGGAGTTATACAAAAATAAATCATATCATGAGAGATAAGATCATGTAAATATCAAAAGACATGATTCATATATTAAATCTCCTCTTAAATAAAATGCCAAAAAAATTGTAGGAGTACAAAGAAGATATCTTGATTAAAAAAATATATGTAATTCTAAGAAATCAAGATCATGATTTTGATAAAACTCATTCAAATTTAAATCATCAAAATCATCAACATCTTTTCAAGAAAACTTAATGAAGACAATGTAAATAGATTCTCATGAGAACTCGATTCATGCATAATGTCTCAATTTTTCATGAATATCATAAGACATGATTTATTTCAATAAATCTCTTTTTATAAGTGGATAAAAGAAACATAGGAGATCTTGATTTGTGCATAAGAAATCTCAAGTTATAAATTTTAAAAAATCAAGATAAAGCTCATTTAAATTTAAATCATCAAATCAAAATCATTTTCAAGAGATTCACAAAAGTGATACAAATAGATTCATTAATATCCTTTTTGGAAAACTCGATAAAGAAATCTTTCAAGGAGAAACCTATCCTCTTTTTAGTTATTTCAATTCATGTGATTTATTTCATTTTTGCTAAGTAAATACATGCATCAACATTTAAAACCGAAAAAGAACTTTCATTATGGCAAAGATCGATAATTTATAAATCACAAAAATCTTCATGCATAATTTCGAAAAATAAATTTATTAGGCATGATATCATCAAACATGATTTTATAAGACATTTTTAATCAAATTCATTTTATTTATCATAAACATGTAATTTTCATGATTATTTTCAAAATTACTAGAATGATAAGCATGATTCCTAATTTTTACATTTTCATTATTAAACATGTAATTTTCAAGAAAATTAATTCTAAACTAAATAAAAAAATGCATCATTAAAAGCAACATGTAATTTTGAAATAAATTATGGGGATTTTGATTACCTCATTGTCGAAAGTCGTTAAGGCGTAGTTTGCCACCTCGCCTTTATTGATTTTCTCTTCATCTTTTGAGGAGCTCGATTCATCCCAATTTATGTTCTTTTTCTTGCGTTCAAAGCAAGTAGTTGCGTTCTTTTTGTTCTTTAATTTTATTTCAAAATTTTTATTGGAAGTTCAAGTTCACCATGTTAGAACCCTTGCAGATTCTAAACTTAGGGTTGATCTCTTTAGGGGATCGGCCTCCTTAGAACTCTATAGGGGTTCCTCCCTCCAAGTTGCTGCTCAAAGGCTGTAGAAAAGATTCATCTATTGCTTATGAAAAGAGGTAGAATACATGACTATTTATAGGGCTTCTAAACCCTAACTCCTAATAGGACTCTTACTTAAGACTCCGACTTCTAACCAACTCCTAATAGGACTCCTACTCAAGATTCCTACTTCTAACCAACTCCTAATATGACTCATACTCAAGACTCCTATTCCTTTACAACTCCTTATTCTTCTCTAAGAAATAACCTCCTAACCCTAGCCAGCCACTTCACCTCTTTAATAGGGGTCAGCTTAGGTAGGTTTTACATGAAGGTCCCTCTCAATTAGGACTCTCCTAGCTAGAGTCCTAACAAACCCGCCCTCTTCAAATCAGCCTTGTCCTCAAGGCTGACGATTCATGAATTTTGGGAATTTGATCTTCAAATCATCATAGTTCTCCCAAGTGGCATCTTCTGTTAGTAGGTTTGGCCACTGTATTAGCAATTCAGTAGTGGATCGTCGTCGTCGAGTCACGATCCGTTGATCAATAATGGCACTTGGCTGAGTCTGAAGTTCTCCTTGGGTAGTCATATTTGGTGGGTAGCTTTGGGCTGTCTCCAAGCACCTATTTACAACTTCCGTCTGGCCGTCGGTTTGTGGGTGATATGCCATACTCCTTTTCAATTTAGTACCCTGCATATGGAATAACTTTATCCAAAATATGCTCGTGAAGATACAAGTAGAATTTATCATAAGCACAATGCGTCCCTTATAGTGTAATTCTTTTGAGTCCCAATTGTAATGAGCCATGGGGCTTGGTGCTTCCTCCAATTTTTTTTTTTATAATCTTACTAGTCTCTGAATCTTCCTGCCATTCCATCTTAATATCCTTAAGAAAGTCGCTGGTCGGAAGTGAAACGGTCGAAACTTCAACTTGCTCGGGTAGTTGCGAAAGCGCATCTGCAAGAACATTCTCTTTCCCCTTTTTGTAAGTTATATCATAATTAAATCCAAGAAGTTTTGTTACCCATTTTTGCTGCTTAGGGGATGATATCTTTCGCTCCAAAAAGTACTTGAGGCTTTTATGGTCGGTTTTATTTTGAAATCGTTGGCCAATCAAGTAGGGTCTCCACCTCGTTGCTGCGCGCACAATGGCGAGCATCTCCTTATCATATGATAACTTATTTTGATGGGAGGGAGATAATGCCATGCTAGTGTATGTGAGTGGTCGACCATCTTGCATGAGAATGACTCCAATTCCGACTCTAGATGCGTCAACCTCAATAATGAAGGGTCGGTTAAAATCTGGTAGTGTTAGCACTAGCGTCGTCGTCATGGCTGCCTTAAGTTTGTCGAAGGCAGCGGAGGCTCTGTCCGACAATTGGAAGACATCTTTTTTCAGTAAGGAAGTAAGTGGTGCACTGATCTCTCCATAGTTTTTCACGAACTTGCAGTAGTAGCATGTTAAACTCAGAAAGCCATGTAGCAATTTTACGTTCCTCGGGGTAGGCCAGTTTTGCAATGCTTCAATTTTGAAGGGGTCCACTGTCACACCTTCCTCTGATATGATATGCCCAAGATATTGTTGAATCTCGTATTTTGATGATGAAACTACTTAATATATGTTTATGATTTAATCTGCGTTATGAGTGACGCAGGATGCTTCGATCTGGATGAGACAATTAAAGCAGGAAAATCATGTTGTGCCGGAAGAACATGTCAGAAGATTGGACGTCGGGCCGGTGGATCGGTCGACGTATCGACAGAAGGCTTCGGATCGTGGACTCGGGCATCGGGCCAAGAAGAGCGGGTATTGTGCCAAGGATATCAGAGTTGTGGAGTCAACTGGCGGATTGGGCAATAGGCTGCAGGAAAGGACGATGCACCGAAGAATCGGACGAAGCGTCGAGGGACCAATGACATGCCGGATAACTTGGTTAATTGCTTAGGATTAATTGTCTCGATCGAAGTTTTTGTTTTTGTGTGTGCAGGATTAACTACGATGAAAGTAAGACATGCAGCAGGAGTTGTGCCGGAGTCATGACAATGACCACGTTGGGAGTTCGAGAGCTCGACGGAAGTTCGAACAGTCGTCGGAGGTTCTGCGGGAACAAATCCGAGAAGTCCAGAAGCTTGCCAAAGGAGCTCGTCGGAACTTGCCAAGTGGATCGTCGTAGTCCAGGAGTTTGCCGGAAGTCCGCAGGAGCATCACTGAGGGTTCATCGGATGATCGACGGAAGTTCGCCGGAAACTCGCCGGAAGAAGCGAGTGACGCACCGAAGCAAGCTGCAGAATATGTCTTAGGAAATAATCGTAGTTAGCACTTTGATTAAGTTAGAAATGGGAGGTGATCCCATTAGCTTAATCCTGGGGCAATTGGGCCCCTGTAGAACTCAAATTGGGTCGAATGGTTCAACCCATTTGGACCCAGGTTGCTGTGGGAGGTGCAACCGCCCAGGCAGGGAGGTAGCACCACCCAGGCTATGTCTCCCAACGAGACTGGGCGGTGCAACCGCCCCAGCTAAGAGGTGCAACCGCCCAGGGCTCAGTCTCCGAGCGAGACTGGGCGGTGCAACCTCCTCTGTCAGGAGGTAGCACCGCTAGAGCTCAAGTTTCGAGCTCTGCCAGGCGGTGCAACCTCTCCAGTCAGGCGGTGCAACCGCCTGAGCTCGGTCTTCGAGCTCTGGTAGAGAGGTGCAACCGCCCCTGACAGAGGTAACACCGCCCAAGGGCTCAGTCTTCGAGCTCTGCCAAGCGGTGCAACCGCCCCAGTCAGGAGTTGCAACCGCCTGATCCCGGAATTTCAGGATTTGATCGTTTTGAGCTCCAAATTTGAACTGGGTTGGGGCCTATAAATACCTCACCCATTCAGCACTGAAAAGATACAGACCTACACCGAATTCTTGATCTTTTCTGTGATTCTAAGAGCTCAAATTTGTGTAAAGTCCAAAAGTTCTCCTCTTTCTGTTCTTCAAGTCTTGAGTTGTAAAGAGAGGAGAGAAAGGTTCTGTAAGGGTTGTCTCCTGAGCCCGTCAAAAGGAGTGAAACTGTAAAAAGGCAGTTGGCCTTCGCCTATTGAAGGAAGGCCTCTAGTTGACGTCGGTGACCTCGTCGGTGGAGGAAGCCAAAAGTGGAGTAGGTCAAGACTGACCGAACCACTCTAAATCTCTGGTTTGCTTTTATTTTGAGCACTTTATCATTACTGCAAACCTCCTACATAGCTACTGCTCTCTGCGCTTTTACGAACAAGTTTCTAAGTTCTGATCTTTCCGAATCTGCATTCAGACGTAAATCGGTGTTTTCGTACGATCTTTACATTGCAGTTTACATTTACGTTTTGATTCTATTTATAACTGCAAACTGTCTTCTGCGCTTTTACGAACGAGTTTCTTTGCAGTTTACGTTTACGTTTTGATTCCATTTATAACTACAAACTGCCTTCTGTGCTTTTACGAACAAGTGTCTAAGTTCATATCTTTCCGAATCTGAGCTTAGACGTAAACTGCGCTTAGACGCAATCTGAGTTTAGACGCAAACTGCGCTTAGACGCAAACTGCGCTTAGACGCAATTTGAGCTTAGACGCAATCTGCATTTAGACGCAAACTGCATTTAGACGCAAACTGTGCTTAGACGCAAACTGTGTTTAGACGTAAACTGCACTTAATCATAAGTAATCTTAGAATTGGCTTTTGCATCAAAATAGTTTTTATCGAACGAACGTAGCTTTCGTTTTTAATCGCTGAAAGATTTCCGCTGCACTAATTCAACCCCCCCCCTCTTAGTGCTCTCGATCCTAACAATTGGTATCAGAGCCCGGTTAACTCTCAAACGGATTAAAACCCAAGAGAGATGGCTTACGCTGGAAACCAAGAGGGCCATTCCATTACACGTCTACCCATGTTTAATGGGACGGACTACACCTATTGGAAGACCCGAATGAGGATCTTTCTTATTTCTATGGACGTTGAACTCTGGAATCTTGTCGAGAATGGTTTTTCAAAGTCTTCTCTTCCAATGATCGATTGGAACGATTCGGAGAAGAAGGCTTTCGCTCTTAATGCAAAGGCTATGAATGCCTTATTTTGCGCACTTGATAAAAACGAGTTTAATCGTGTTTCGATTTGTGAAACTGCATTTGATATTTGGCACACACTCGAAGTGACTCATGAAGGCACAAGTAGAGTGAAAGAGTCAAAAATCAATCTTTTGTTACACTCTTTCGAACTTTTTCGGATGAAACCGAGTGAGACTATTGGCGACATGTTTACCCGTTTCACGGATGTTGTCAACGGTCTAAAAGGACTCGGAAAAAGTTTTTCGGATTTTGAACTCGTTAACAAAGTTTTGCGCTCACTTTCTAAAACTTGGGATTCAAAAGTAACTGCTATTCAAGAATCGAAAAACTTGAACCAATTTCCACTTGAAGAACTAATTGGTTCATTGATCACATATGAAATGATGTGCAATGCACGTGAAGAACTTGAGAACCACCTTCCAAAGAACAGGAAGGATTTGGGACATAGAACATTTGAAGACCACTCGAGCATAAGCTCAAGTGATGGTGAACTTAAACTACAAATGAAACAAAAATTAAAAAGTAAAAAGAATGGAACTACTTGCTTTGAACGCAAGAAGAAGAACAAAAACTGGGATGAATCGAGCTCCTCCGAAGACGAGGAGAAAATCAACAAAGGCGAGGTGGCAAACTACGCCTTTACGCCTTTCGACGCTGAGGTAATCAAAATGCCTTTAATTTACTTTGAAATTACATGATGCTTTTCATAAAGCATTTTTCTTTTTTATTTTCTTAAAAATTACATGTTTAATAATTTTATAATGAAAATACAAACAATTAGGAATCATGCTTATCATTCTAGTAATTTTGAAAATAATCATGAAAATTGTATGTTTATGATAAACAAAATGATTTTGATTAAAAACACCTTATGAAATCATGCTATATGTGGTTGAGAAGTAATAATGTGTATCATGTTGATTTCCATTGTTATTTCTCGATTTTGAGTATATGAAATCATGTTTAATTTGAAGTTATGATTAATGAGTATATATTTTTGAAATTATGTATGATGATTCTTGATATTTATGGATTATCGATTTTCATGATAATAACAGTGGCTTTAAAAAAAATTGATGCATGTTTTCATAAATGAAAAGGCATGCTAACATGAAATCGACCACTTAAAATGAAACACTTAAAAAGGGGGAAAATATATTATCAATGAAATCATGAATCTATTTATGTTATAAATTTTGTGAGCCATAAAAATGATTTTGATGATTTAAATTTGAAATGAGTTTTATCAAAATCATGATCTTGATTTATCAAATTGAAGGAATTGAAAATGAATGATGATTTTTTCTCTTGAATGATTGTGACTTGTATTCCTTGTATTCATGATATGATTTTTATGCAATTCTTTGTATTCATGAAATATTTATCTCATCACCCAATTATTTCTTTTCAATATTCCTCAAGTGATGATATGAATGCATGAGATATTCATGAATTTATTTTGATGTATGCAAATGAGAAGTTTCGATCATGCATGGTAGGATGCAATGTGACAAATTAATACCATGATGATTTGAAATATTTATGATTTGGAATGATGCATATGCTTTTTATTATGATAATGTATGATGTGTATCATGAATACTTTAAATGATAAATGTTTGGAATCATGATTAAAATGGAGTGATAAATATCTTGAAAATAAATGATTGTATCATGTTAGATGGTTTTATATATTGTGCATGATAAGCTATAAGTGATAATTGAAACAATGATTAAAATCATATGAATGATGATTTGGAATCATGCATATAATAATAAGTTTATATGTTTTGAAAATGTGTATGTTTTAATTTGAATATATAATGATGCACAAATGAGATTGATACTAACCTTTGTCATAATTTAGAAATTAATGTAGAGGGTCTTCCCTTCTTTTTGCCAATGACAAAGGGGGAGAAAGAGTTGCTAATGTGCATATCTCAAAGAAAAATTTGCTAGCTTGCAACTTGCATATTTCAAGATGCAAGAGTTGCTTTCTCGAATATCTCTAATTTGCTAGCTAACATGATGTATAGTTTGCTATCTTGAACATCACAAGCTTGCCTATCTTGAGAAAGAGTTGCTAACGTGCTATCTTGAATTGATGTAAAGGGTCATCTCAAAGAAATAGCTAGCTTGCACAATTCAAGAAGAAAGCAAAAATTACACTTCTCAAAAGAGAAGAAATTGCTATCTTGAACATCACCAAGAAGTGCTATCTTGCAAGTCTCAAGACACACAAATGCAATCATGCAAAATTTGTAATTTTGCACATCATTAAAATTTATGATGCTTTGGTGATTATGCATGTTCTAAAATATTATAAAATTCACTAGCTTGCATGATGTAGAACTTAGCTATATTGAACATCACCAAGGAATGCTATCTTGCCTATCTCAAGAAGCAAAAAGTTAACATGCACATCTAGCAAAACTTATATTTCAAGAAGCAAGAGTTGCTTTCTTGAACATCTCAAAATTGCTAGCTTGCGGGCCTTAAAATGTAGAAATTTTTTGCTAGCTTGTATATGGTAAACTTGCTATCATACTACCATGATGATGAGCATGTCTTATCTTCATGATTATATTTGAAAAACTATGGCAAAAATATGTCCGAATGATTGAACATGTTAAAATTATTTTTCAGACTTTATTGAATAATCAAATCACTTGATTACCATTACATGCCTTGGTATCACTTGATCAAATAACATGTTGGAAATTATGTGTTGAATACAAAAATGTTTTGTCTTCATTTGAAAATCTGTAGCATAGTCTTGTCCGAATGTATGAAAGTAACAAATTTCATTTTCGAATTTTCTTGATCCTAACAATTGGATTTTCTTGATACATTATCCTCTTCTGAACTTAACAAGCATATGTCATATCAAGTTTAATTCACATCATTGATTTTTGACATATGGAATCATCTAGCAAATGCACTTATCATGTGAAAAATATTTTTCGAGAAACATATTTGATGATTCCCTCTTATAAAAGGAAGATATTTTTTTATACAAGGATTTGACTCACTTACATATCTTAATCCTTGCAAAAATGAAGTGTGCTTTAATATCTTATCGATTTGAACTTCACATATGGCTTTTCTCCTTCATGTAAAAAGATAACAAATAAAAAGGAAGAAGCAATAAAAGCTATCTCCATGTCATGTTTTCCTCAAGATGTTTGCATAATTGGTATCCTATCACTCACTGTTGGAAAATGACATGAACCAACTTATGGCATCGCACTTATATTTAAAATTTGCTTATATCGTCCTCCTTATTGTTGATGACAAAGGGGGAGAAATATATAAATTGATACTATGAGTGCCATATTTGAAGAATATGAATAGATGTTATGAATGCCATATTATGATGAGATATCAAAAGCAGCATTCATATAAATAGGTACTATGAATGTCATATCATGTTAAGATATCAAGAACTTGAATCGCAATTTTACATGTTGATATCTTACCATTTGATGAAAGCAAACTTGCATGATGATAACAATAGATATTATGTTTTTCATGCAATGAGTTAAACTTATATCACAAACACTTGATTGTGGTACTTCTCCTTTTTGTTGATGACAAAGGGGGAGAAGTATTTGATTACATGACATGATATGCATAAGTTTATGCATAAGTTCATGATAACGTGTTGCAAGTATTCATGATGAATATTGCAATGACTTGAATTCAGTTTGAATTAGGTTCTATCAATATGGCATATTGATAGGGGGAGTTTGTTTAAACTCCGGGAGTTAAGTTTAACTCCGTCATCAAGTAGATGTCATCATCAAAAAGGGGAAGATTGTTGAATCTCGTATTTTGATGATGAAACTACTTAATATATGTTTATGATTTAATCTGCGTTATGAGTGACGCAGGATGCTTCGATCTGGATGAGACAATTAAAGCAGGAAAATCATGTTGTGCCGGAAGAACATGTCAGAAGATTGGACGTCGGGCCGGTGGATCGGTCGACGTATCGACAGAAGGCTTCGGGTCATGGACTCGGGCATCGGGCCAAGAAGAGCGGGTATTGTGCCAAGGATATCGGAGTTGTGGAGTCAACTGGCCGATTGGGCAATAGGCTGCAGGAAAGGACGATGCGCCAAAGAATCGGACGAAGCATCGAGGGACCAATGACATGCCGGACAACTTGGTTAATTGCTTAGGATTAATTGTCTCGATCGAAGTTTTTGTTTTTGTGTGTGCAGGATTAACTATGATGAAAGTAAGACATGCAGTAGGAGTTGCGCCGGAGTCATGACAATGACCACGTTGGGAGTTCGAGAGCTCGACGGAAGTTCGGACAATCGTCGGAGGTTCTGCGGGAACAAATCCGAGAAGTCCAGAAGCTTGCCAAAGGAGCTCGTCGGAACTTGCCAAGTGGATCGTCGCAGTCCAGGAGTTTGCCGGAAGTCCGCAGGAGCATCACCGAGGGTTCATCGGATGATCGACGGAAGTTCGCCGGAAACTCGCCGGAAGAAGCGAGTGACGCACCGAAGCAAGCTGCAGAATGTCTTAGGAAATAATCGTAGTTAGCACTTTGATTAAGTTAGAAATGGGAGGTGATCCCATTAGCTTAATCCTGGGGCAATTGGGCCCCTGTAGAACTCAAATTGGGTCGAATGGTTCAACCCATTCGGACCCAGGTTGCTGTGGGAGGTGCAACCGCCCAGGCAGGGAGGTAGCACCGCCCAGGCTATGTCTCCCAGTGAGACTGGGTGGTGCAACCGCCCCAGCCAAGAGGTGCAACCGCCCAGGGCTCAGTCTCCGAGCGAGACTGGGCGGTGCAACCTCCTCTGTCAGGAGGTAGCACCGCTAGAGCTCAAGTTTCAAGCTCTGCCAGGCGGTGCAACCTCTCCAGTCAGGCGGTGCAACCGCCTGAGCTCGGTCTTCGAGCTCTGGCAGAGAGGTGCAACCGCCCCAGACAGAGGTAGCACCGCCCAGAGGCTCAGTCTTCGAGCTCTGCCAGGCGATGCAACCGCCCCAGTCAGGAGGTGCAACCGTATAATCCCGGAATTCTGGGATTTGATCGTTTTAAGCTCCAAATTTGAACTGGGTTGGGGCCTATAAATACCCCACCCATTCAGCACTGAAAAGATATAGACCTACACCGAATTCTTGATCTTTTCTGTGATTCTAAGAGCTCAAATTTGTGTAAAGTCCAAAAGTTCTCCTCTTTCTGTTTTTCAAGTCTTGAGTTGTAAAGAGAGGAGAGAAAGGTTCTGTAAGGGTTGTGTCCTGAGCCCGTCAAAAGGAGTGAAACTGTAAAAGGGCAGTTGGCCTTCGCCTATTGAAAGAAGGCCTCTAGTTGACGTCGGTGACCTCGTCGGTGGAGGAAGCCAAAAGTGGAGTAGGTCAAGACTGACCGAACCACTCTAAATCTCTGGTTTGCTTTTATTTTGAGCACTTTATCATTACTGCAAACCTCCTACATAGCTACTGCTCTCTACGCTTTTATGAACAAGTTTCTAAGTTCTGATCTTTCCGAATCTGCATTCAGACGTAAATCGGTGTTTTCGTACGATCTTTACATTGCAGTTTACATTTACGTTTTGATTCTATTTATAACTGCAAACTGTCTTCTGCGCTTTTACGAACGAGTTTCTTTGCAGTTTACGTTTACGTTTTGATTCCATTTATAACTGCAAACTGCCTTCTGCGCTTTTACGAACAAGTGTCTAAGTTCAGATCTTTCCGAATCTGAGCTTAGACGTAAACTGCGCTTAGATGCAATCTGAGTTTAGACGCAAACTGCGCTTAGACGCAAACTGCGCTTAGACGCAATCTGAGCTTAGACGCAATATGCATTTAGACGCAAACTGCATTTAGACGCAAACTGCATTTAGATGCAAACTGCGCTTAGACGCAAACTGTGTTTAGACGTAAATTGCACTTAATCATAAGTAATCTTAGAATCGACTTTTGCATCAAAATAGTTTTTATCGAACGAACGCAGCTTTCGTTTTTAATCGCTGAAAGATTTCCGCTGCACTAATTCACCCCCCCCCCCCCTCTTAGTGCTCTTGATCCTAACAGATATTCCACCTTCTGTTGAAGAAAGTAAAAATTCGTAGTGATTGTTGTGTGTTCAAAAGGTGGTTTTCGGTATGTCTTCTTCGCACACTCATATTTGATGATACCCGGATGAAAGGTCTAGCTTTGTAAAGATTTGTGCTCCCTTTCATCTAGCAATTCATCTACTATTGGAATAAGGTATTTGTCCTTGATGGTTATGCCATTGAGAGCTCGGTAATCAACGCATATTCGCCATGTTCCGTCCTTCTTGCGTACAAGTAGCACCGGTGAAGAATAGAGGTTGCAACTTGGCCGAATAACTCATGTTTTGAGCATTTCTTTTACAATCCTTTCTATTTCATCCTTCTGGAGATGTAGATATTGATATGGCCGAGTATTTACTGGAGGTTTGCCTGAAAGAATCATTATATAATGATCATGCCGACGGGTAAGAGGTAGGTTGTACGGTTCGTCAAATATATCTGAAAATTCAGCAAGCAAAGGAAGTAGGTTTGGATCTTCAAATTGTATTGGCTCTCCCTTAGTTTGCTGCTCAAGTTGTATCAAAAATCTGATGCATGCTTTATGCAAAACCTTCTCCATTTGTTGTGTGCAAATCGTCGTTAAGTCGCCCCCACGTTTCTAGTTCAATATCACCTGTTTCTCCTTACTGTAAAATTTCATAATTAGTTGCATAAAATTCCAAGAAATATCACCTAATGTCGTCAACCATTTAATTATGAGCATGGCCTCATGATCATCAAGAGGGAGAAGGAAGAAATATGCAATTATCTCTTGGTAAGGCCTCATGATCATCAACTGTTTCACTTGCGGGCGCCTACGATCATACTTCAAAATCCATCCATCGACGACCTTAACGTCATACCTGTTGCAATTCTCAATAGGTAAGGCCATCTAGATAGTAACCTTACTGTTTAGAAAGTTATTAGAACTGCCCGTGTCGATGAGAACAGTGATCGGTTATTGTTTGAGAAGGCCTCCAACTTTCATCATTTGCGGGTTTGAGTAGCCGGCTAGTGCATGTACCGTAACTTCAGTCGGTTGTGGCTCTTCTTCTGCATCTTCTTCTTCATGATCAAAGCTCTCTTCTGGATGTTTAATGACCTCTTCTTCTATTGGTTCAATCATAAGAAGTCTCCCTTTACTACAGTGATGCTCACGGCTCCACGGCTCGTCACAATGCCAACATAACCCCTTCGCATATCGCTCCCGAAGCTCTTCTCTTGTTAACCTCTTTGGTGTAGAGACTTGGTCGACAATAGGGGGGGCTGAGGGCTTCAATATTACTGGTTGACGAGCGACCCTAGTCCTCCGAGCTTCATGATTCAATTGCTCCTCTTGATGTCGTGCGAAAGAGATGGCTGCCATAAGCGTATACAGTTTTCGCGCTTTAACTTCTCCTCGGATCTCTGGCTTCAAGCCCTCAATGAAGGTCCTCAATAGCTGTTTTTGAGACCAATCATGAGTTTGATTAGATAACCTTTCAAACCTGGTTTGGTACTCTTGAATGGTAGAGGTTTGTCGGATCTTTGCTAGTTGTCCGTCAATATTCTCGTAATCGGTTGGTCTGAAGCAGATCAGCAGTCCTTCTTTGAATTATCGCCATGAAAGGACTCCATAAGTATATTCAAACTAGTCAAACCACTGTATAGCATCCCCTTCAAGATGTATAGCTGCAATTTTCACCATAGATGCATCCGCGATTTTATGGTACCGAAAATATCGCTCCGCACACGAGATCCAACCAATTGGATCTCCTTCTTCCCATCTAGGAAAATTTACCCTCATGCATGGATAGTTGGGGTCAGTCATAGAGCCTCCCCTCCCTTGGAACTCATCTCTTCGGGCCTAGTGTGATTGGGCAAAGCTCTCTCCTTGATATGATTTTTTCGGGCTTAGTGGTCGGCCCAATCTGAGTTCGGTAAAGAGCGTCCGAATCTTATCCTCCATTCGTGCCTCCAAGGCTTCGAATTTAGAATTGATTGCCTCCTTAGATGCCATAGTATATGCCTCCAAATCTATGATGTTAAGATCTCTCTTTTGTTGTTAGGTTAAAGGCATGTATAGGTTGAGAGAAGTGATGGTCGAAAGGGTTGGTGGATCGGTGGATGTAGGCTACGATTTAGGCTTATTTTATGGCTGTTTTGGGTGCAGTTTGAGGGTGTGTTTTAGTGGAGTTTTAGGGCTATGGATGAAAGTTTTGGATCTGTGGTAGATGGCAGCAAAGGTTTGATAGAAATAAGTGGAAGTTGCAGCAAGTATGTGCTGT
The DNA here is from genome assembly GCF_036884655.1 of Musa acuminata AAA Group. NCBI lineage: Eukaryota > Viridiplantae > Streptophyta > Magnoliopsida > Zingiberales > Musaceae > Musa > Musa acuminata. Next base: position 24,849,070 of record NC_088330.1, on the reverse strand, counting down.
CTTGTAAGAGTAGAATTATCGTCAAAGAAACAATGGTTTCTCGATGTAATTTCTATCAAAAACTTGAGAGAATTGAGGAGGGAATTGATAGCAAAATCACAGTTTATATGACAGCAAGGATGTCTAATTTAATCAAGAGAATTTCGGCAGTATAACAGCAAGAAAATTGGTGCAAGTTGCGATAGCATAATTGTCGTCGAAAAATTTCAGCGGTTTACGATGAAAATTTACAGCAACACAAAATCGTTTTTAGAGATAAATTTCTCAATAGATCAATCTTAGATGGAAGCCAAGATAATCTATGAAGTGTATAAGAAATTTCATTCAAAAAAGATTGCAAATAGATGGGTTAAGGCAACAATAAGCGGCTGAAACTTTCTGCAGCACAGATTTTTAAGTATAGCAGATTAGACGTAAAAGATCAGTGGTTTATATTGAGAATTTTTTTATGAAACCAAAGGAAAATCCACTATTAGGAAGTGTTAAAGTTATCATAAAAATTTTGTAGAGATTTGGATAGAAAAAATACAATAGCAAGATCAAACAGACGGTTCTATACGGTTGGAATTCTATAATGTATCTTTCGTCGTAGAGATGAAAACTTTATGACAAAAAGTTTATGCAGCAATATAGGAATAATTTTTTTGAGATTTTAAAATAAGGATAACTAAATTGCAGCAGCAGTAAGGTAGAAAACCAGAACCTGTTGCAATTCACGGGGAGATCAAAGGATGATCCGTGGTGGTGGAGATGACGGCGGAATTTGGCAACGATCTCTTAAGCAATTGTGGGAATTGCTTTGGGCAGATGTGGAGGGTTGATGGATGGCTGTGGAAGGGCAGCAAGATGCCAAAAACACTACTCTGATACCAGGTGTTAGAACCCTTGCAGATTCTAAACTTTGGGTTGATCTCTTTAGGGGATCGGCTTCCTTGGAACTCTATAGGGGTTCCTCCCTCCAAGTTGCTGCTCAAAGGCTGCAGAAAAGATTCATCTATTGCTTATGAAAAGAGTTGGAATACATGACTATTTATAGGGCTTCTAAACCCTAACTCCTAATAGGACTCTTACTTAAGACTCCTACTTCTAACCAACTCCTAATAGGACTCCTACTCAAGACTCCTACTTCTAACAAACTCCTAATAGGACTCCTACTCAAGACTCCTATTCCTTTACAACTCCTTATTCTTCTCTAAGAAATAACCTCCTAACCCTAGCCGGCCACTTCATCTCTTTAATATGGGTCAGCTTAGGTAGGTTTTACATGAATGTCCCTCTCAATTAGGACTCTCCTAGCTAGAGTCCTAACACACCATCACTTGAGCTTATGCTCGAGTGGTCTTCAATTGTTCTAAGTCCGAAATCCTTCCTATCTTTTGGAAGGTGGTTCTCAAGTTCTTCGAGAGAAAAACGGTTCAAATCCTTGGCTTGTATAGCCGTTACTTTGGAGTCTCAAGTTTTAGAAAGCAATCATAAAATATTGTTTACAAGTTCAAAATCTAAAAAACTTCTATCAATTGCTTTTAAACCATTGACGACATCCGTAAAATGGGTGTACATGTCAACAATGGTTTCGTTTGGTTTCATATGAAAAAGTTCAAAATCATACATTAAAAAATTAATTTTAGAATCCTTAACTTTGCTAGTGCCTTCGTATGTGATTTCGAGAGTGCGCAATATGTCAAAAGTTGTTTCACACATAAAAATTCGATTACACTCAGTTTTATCTAAAGCGCGAAATAGAGCATTCATAGCTATAACATTTAAAGAAAACATCTTCTTCGCCAAATCATTCCAATGGTTCATTGGAAGAGAAGACATTTGAAAATCATTTTCAATAATATTCCATAAATTTAAATCCAACAAAAGCAAGAAAACTCTCATTCGAGTTTTCCAATAAATGTAGTCCGTCCTATTGAAAAAGGAAGGACGAATGAGAGAGTGACCCTCTTGAAAGCCAAAAAGAGCCATTTCTTTTTGGGTGTTAAATCAAATATAAAAAATGAGGCTCTGATACTAACTGTTAGGAATGGGGTCGGCACTAAGAGGGGGTGAATTAGTGCAGCGGTAAAATAACGTCAGTTCAAAACTTCGTTGAAAACCGATCTCGGAAACTTAACTTGAAAGCATATGTTTATGAAGTGAATGCAGTAGGCAAGTAAAGATTCAGTTTGCAGTATGTAAATGATAGGAAGTAAATGCAAACCAGAGAATATACCAATTTTATAGTGGTTCAGTTGTTATGACCTACATCCACTCCATCGATTCCTCTTCCGTCAAGGCCACCGGCATCCATTATTGGTCTTCCTTCAATAGGCGAAGACCAATCACCTTTTACACCCCTCTTCTCCTTTTCCCAGGTTTAGGAGACAACCCTTACAAGCACTCACTGCTCTCTTACAGAATTCTAAACTTAGAGTGGAGGAGGGAATTTCTCAAAAAATTGCAACAACGTTTTCTCACTTTTAAATACTCTGTGCTTGTGTGTTTAATCAGGGATGAGAGGGGTATTTATAGGCTTCAAGTTGATTCAAACTTGGAGCCTAAAAATATCTTGTCTTGGGTTTCCCAAGCATGGGCGGTACTACCGCTTGCGTTGGGCGATACCACAGCTAGTGTCAGTCTACACTGACACTGAGCTGGGTGGTACCACCGCCTAGTCTGGTGGTGCCACCGCCTAGGATGCTGTGTTGGGTGGTACTACTGCCCAAACTAGCGGTACCACCGCCTGACATAGTCTCGATGACTGTGCCACTTCTTGAGACACTATTTGGGCCCCTCATTGGGCCCAACACAATCCTTACATGGGCCTAGCTGGCCCCTAATTAGGTTGGCCCAAATCCAAACTTAATTACGTGCTAACTATGATTCCTAAGATATTTGCTAAGCTAAATAAGTCTCTATGTCTTGGTTTCTTCCAACGAGCTTCCGGCGATCTTCCGGTGAACTTCCGATGATCTCTCGGCAATGTTCCGACAGACTCCCGACAAGCTCCTGGACTTCACAATGATCTTCTTGTTGAGTTCCAATGAGTTTCTCTAGCAAGCCCCGAGACTTCTCAGTTGGTTTCGCCAGAACTTCCGATGAACATCCGGACTTCCGACGAACTCTCGAACTCCCAACGAAATCGCGTCCTTGACTCCGGGACTTCATTTTGCTTCATGCCTTGCTATCATAGTTAATCCTGTATATATAAAAACACACTTCGATCTAGATAATTAATACTAAGCATTAATCATGTTGTCCGGCATGTCATTGGTCCCTCGATGCTTCATTCGATTCTTCGGCGCATCATCATCTCTTGCGACCTATTGCCTAATCGGGCAGTTGACTCCGTAACTCTGATATCCTTAATGCAATATCAGCTCTTCTTAGTCCGATGCCCAAATCCATGGCCCGAAGCCTTCTATCGATATTTCGACCGATCCTCCTGCTCGACGTCCAATCTTCTGACATTTTTTCCTCTAGCACAACATAATTCTTCCTACTTTAATTGTCTTATCCTGATCGAAGCATCCTGCGTCACTCAAAATGTAGATTAAAACATAAATACTTATCAATTAGTTTCATCATCAAAATCCGAGATTCAATAAATTTAGCCCTGATTCAGGCCTAATTGGCTCCTAATCAAGTTGGTATAGTTACACCCAAAACCAACTCAATTATATCTAACTAACTCGATCTAGACACACACAATTATAAGCATGAACCTTATGTTGTCTAGTATGTCATTGGTTCATTCGGCGCTTCATCCGATCCTTCGACGCATCGTCCTCTCTTTCAATGTATTACCTAATCGGCATATTGACTCCCGAATGCCTAAACTCATCGGCATATTGATCCTTCAACCCAATGCCTAAACTCATGGCACAAAGTCCTTCCGGCCCGACGTCCAATTTTCTGACATGTTCCACTCTAGCCCAATGTTTGATTCTTCCTGTTTTAATCAAATTATTTTTCCTTGATCGAGGTTAGTCTTGGGTCACTCAAATGCATATTAGATCATAATTTTATCAATTGATTTCATCATCAAAATATGAGATTCAATAATCTCCCATTTTTTATGATGACAACTAATTGATGACGGAGTTTAAACTAAACTCCCTATATCAATATGTTATATTGAAATAAAGCATCATTCAAATAAATGATAATCTTCTAGTCCAAGTTGAAATAATTTTAATCATGAATCACATCATATGCAATACATCATATCGTTACTTACATTATAAGCTCAAGTATTGCATCCAAACCATTATACATAATAAAATTTTATTATACCATGCATGATCATCATCATACCTTCTCCCCCTTTATCATCAACAAAAGGGAGAAGTGCAACTAGCAAGATTTTGAGATATAATTTCAAATCATTGCATTTATCATCATGCAAGCTAGCAAGTTTTTCATGTTAGGATCAAGAGCACTAAGAGGGAGGGGTGAATTAGTACAGCGGAAAACTTTCGACGATTTAAAACGATATTTGTATGATGAAATCATTTCCGAAGTAAAATCATTTTCAGAAACTTAACTTGAAAGCGAGTTCGTAAAGGAGTGCAGCAAAAGTAATGAGGAAGTAAAGCACATATGGAGGTTTGTAGTAAGGTAAGCAGTAAGAATAAATGTAAACTAGAGAGCACCGTAATTTTAGAGTAGTTCGGTCAATCTTGACCTACATCCACTTTTGGCTTCCTCCTCCGACGAGGTCACCGACATCCACTAGAGGCCTTCCTTCAATAGGCGAAGGCCAACCACTCTTTTACAGTTTTACTCCTTTTGACAGGCTTAAGAGACAACCCTTACAGAATTTTCACTCCTCTCTTGAATGATCGAAACTTGGAAGAAAAGAGGGAGGAGAACTTTTAGCTTATACAACACTTTTGAGCTCTAAAAATCACAGAGTAAGATTATATTTTCGGTGCACTTTCATGCAAGAAAGAGTGGGGTTTATATAGGCTCCAAACTGGTTTGAATTTGGAGCTCAAAAATGTCATCTCCTAGATTTCCGGGGTCCTGGCAGTACTACTGCCATAACTGGGCGGTACTACCTCTTGGAGACCGAGCTCAAGCGGTACCATTGCTTGATAGGGGCGGTACAAAATGTCATCACCTAGTCTCGCTCGGAGACTAAGCCCAGGCGGTACCACCGCTTGACCTGGGCGGTGCTACCGCCGGCCAAGAAATCTTGGTCCGAATGGGCTAATCCATTCAGCCCAATTTGGGTCTATTAAGGGCCCAATTGCCCCCAGATTAAGTTAATGGGATCACGTCCCATTCCTAGTTTAATCTACATGCTAACTACGATATTTCTTAAGACATTTACTACAACTTGCTCCGGTGTGTCAATCGCTTCTTCCGACGAGCTTCTGGCGAACTTCCGGCGAACATCCGACGAACCCTCGGCGATGCTTCGGTGGACTTCCAGCAAACTCTTGGACTTGCAACGATCTACTTGGTGAGTTCCAACAAGCTTCTTTGGCAAACTCCTGGACTTCTCGGATTTATTCCCGGAGAACCTCCGATGACCGTCCGGACTTCCGTCGAACTCTCGAACCCCCAACGTGATCATGGTCTTGACTCTAGTGCAACTTCTGCTGCATGTCTTACTGCCATTATAGTTAATCCTGCACACTTATCTCAACATACGGATTAGATAACAAATGATAATTGACTTCATTATCAAAATCCTAGATTCAACAATCTCCCCCTTTTTATTATGATAATCAATTGATAACGGAGTTAACCTTAACTCCCCCTATCTATATGTCATACTTGAGATAAGTCATTCTTGAATTCAAAGCCTTTGAATTCAAGAGACATATTGATAAGTTAAGATTGTTTAACCTTATCAATACTCCCATCATGATTCCTATCATGATGTATTTTTCTGAAAATGATGTCAAGGCTTGATATCCATTTTCAGGTTTTACATTTCAAATGTGAAAGATAGAAATCGTAGCAATTCATCATATGGTAAGATATCAACATGTAAAATTACGATGTAAGTTCTTGATATCTTAACATAATGTAAATATTTCAAGTGTTTAGCAATCATAGCATTTCATCACATGACAAGATATCAATTTGTAGAATTGCGATGTAAGCTCTAGATATCTTAACATTGTGCAAATATGGCAATAACATAGTGCAAATATAGCATAGTGCAAATATGACAATCATAGCAATTCTATCACCAATTTATCATATATTTCGATGCAAGCTTTTGATATCTCAACATAATTCAAATTTAAGTATGGCACTCATAGCATCAATTCATATAGCATTAAATTTAAATATGGCACTCATAGCATCAATTCATATATTTCTCATTCAAATATGGCACTCATAGTATCAATTCATATATTTCTCCTCCTTTGTCATCAACAAAAAGGAGAACGATATAAGCAAATTTGAATTCGGTTTATGTCATTTTTCAACAATGAGGGATAGGATATCAATTATACAAATATCTCAAGGAAAATATGACATGGAGATAACTTTTATTACTTCTTCCTCTTTATTTGTTATTATCTTTTTGCATTAAGGAGGAAAGTCATTTGTGAGCTTACCTGAATAAAGTTAAAATTGATAAGATATTAAAGCACGCTTCATTTTTACAAGGATCAAGATATGTGTGTGAATCAAATCCTTGCACGTAAAACTATTTCTCAAAAGATATAAGAAGGAATCATCAAATCCATTTCTCGAAAGATATTTTTCACATGATAAGTCTATGAGAGATGCATTTGCTAGTTGATTCCATATGTCAAAAATCAATAATGTGAATCAAACTCAATATGACATATGTTTATTAAGTCTGGAAGAGAATAATAAATCGAGAAAATCCTATTGTTAGGATCAAGAAGATCCGAAAATGAAATTTAACACTTTCAAGCATTCGGACAAGGTTTTGTTATAGATTTTCAAATTCAATCATGAAGATAAAACATGCTTATTATCATGAAAATTTTTATATCTAAAACACATAATTTCCAATATGTAATTAAGGCATGTCATTGTGTAAAATCATCATGGCAATTAAATGATTTGATCATTAAATCAAAAAAGTTTGAAAAATAATCTTAACAAGTTCATGCATTCAGACATATTAATATTCCTAATTCTCTTCTAATGAAATCAAATTGTTCTTCACTTAGAGGTTTTGTAAAAATATTAGCTAGTTGATGCTTAGTATCAATTAACTCTATGATTACATCATGATTAGTGACATGATCTCGTATAAAGTGATGTCTAATATCAATATGTTATGTTCTTGAGTGTTGAATGGGATTTTTGTTAAATATATTGCACTTGTGTTATCACATTTAATGAGAATATTTTTAAGATGGACTTTATAATCTTCTAAGGTGTTTTTCATCCATACAACTTGTGCACAGCATGCACTAACTTCTAAGGTGTTTTTCATCTAGGTATTCTTTTAACCGCTTTGAGATGAGATATCTTAGGGTTCGATTGAAACCTAGCACAGAGTCCTACACTTAATATGATATCTGGTCTAGTTGCAATGAGATAAAGTAAACTTCCTATCATACCCATAAAAGTTTTTTTATCAAAGCTTTCTCCAATTTTATCAACTTCTAACTTAGTGGATGTGCTTATAGGAGTGTTAATAGCTTTTGAGCTATCCATATTAAATCTTTTTAGTAGATCTAAAGTATATTTAGTTTGACTAATAAAGATGCCATTGCTTAGTTGCTTAATGTGTAGGCCTACGAAAAAGGTTAATTCTCCCATCAAACTCATTTCAAATTCGAGACTCATGGTTTTAGCAAAAGATTCACAAAGAGATTCATTCGTAGAACCGAAGATAATATTATCAACATAAATATGAACAATGAGAAAATTATTTTTAAAATTCTTGATAAACAATGTAGTATCAACCTTGCCTTTTATGAAATTATTTTCAATAAGAAAAGTACTAAGTCTCTCATACCAAGCCCTTGGGGCTTGTTTTAAACCATAGAGAGCTTTAGTTAATTTAAATATATGATTATGGAGGCTATTATTTTCAAATCCGGGTGGTTGTTCAACATAAACTTCTTCAAAAATAAAACCATTAAGAAAAGTACTTTTAACATCCATTTGAAACAACTTCAAATTATTATTACTAGCATAGGCAAGGAGCATCCTTATGGCTTCTAATCTAGCCACAAGAGCGAAGGTTTCTTCATAATCGATACCTTCTTCTTGGTTGAAACCTTTGGCTACTAATCTAGCCTTGTTTCTAACCACGATACCATATTCATCTTGCTTATTTCTAAAGATTCATTTAGTACCAATAATTAAATGATCATTTGGGCTAGGAACAAGCTTCCACATCTCATTTATCTCAAATTGATTTAACTCATCTTGCATTGCGATAATCCATGAATCATCTTTCATGGCTTCATCAATACATTTAGGTTCAATTTGGGAGAGAAAAGTGACATTGGCACAAAAATTTTTAAGAGAAGAACGTGTTTGAACCCCCTTAGATGTGTCTCCTAGAATTAGCTCCTTAGGATGAGCATCTACATACTTCCAATCCTTGGGTAAGGATATTTTGGAAGTGGATGCATCCAAGTTACTAGTTGGAGAAGGGGTTTCATTTAAATTCAAAGAATCAAAATTAACATCATCATCAAAATCATTTTTCTTGATTTTGAAAATCTCATTGAAAATAACATGAATGGATTCTTCTATAATTAAAGTTCTTTTATTGAAGATACGAAAAGCTTTAGAAACTAAAGAATAACCAAGAAAAATTCCTTCATCAGATTTAGCATCAAATTTTCCTAAGGCATCTTTTTCATTCAAGATAAAATATTTACACCCAAAAACTTTAAAATATGAAACATTGGGTTTTTTATTGTTCCATAACTCATAAGGAGTTTTGGTGAGTAAGGGTCTTACTAGAACTCTATTCAATATATAGCATGTAGTGTTTATGGCTTCGGCCCAAAAATATTTAGGTAGGTTATGTTCATTCAACATGGTTCTTGTCATTTCTTGTAAATTTCTATTCTATCTTTCTACTATTCCATTTTGTTGAGGATTTCTTAGAGTAGAGAAGTTGTGGTTGTATCCAATAGATTCACAAAATTCTTAAAAATCACGGTTTTGAAATTCACCACCGTGATCACTTCGATTTGATGAAATCATAAAACCCTTTTAATTTTGAACAAAATTACAAAACTTGGTGAAATATCTAAAGCATTCATTTTTGTGTTTCAAGAAATAAGTCCATGTGTATCTACTATAGTCATTTACAATGACGAAGGCGTATTTGCTACCTCCTAAGCTTGATGTAAAGATTGGTCTGAACAAGTTCATATGGATCAATTGTAAGGGCTTAGAGGTGCTTATTTGATTCTTAGATTTGAAACTACCCTTAATTTGTTTTCCTAATTGACAAGCATCACACACATTATCTTTAATGAACTTGATATGAGGAATTCCTCGTACAAGTTCTTTGGATGATATTTGAGTGATTAGTTTCATGCTAGCATGACCTAATCTCCTATGCCAAAGCCAAGCATCCTCATTCAAAACCGAGAAACACATTTCATTGCAAAGATCATTGATGTCAATGGTGTATACGTTATTCTGTTTTAATGCAATCATAGATGTGTTTTTGTATGGTTTTTCAATGATGCAAGCATTAGATTCGAATTTGATGATGGTTATATTTTAAACCATAAACTAACAAAACATCTTCAATAAAGAAGTTGGATTTGTAACCTATGGTTCCTTTGCCAATGATTTTACCCTTGTTGTTATCTCCGAAGGTGACATAGCCTTCGTCTATGCCAGTGAGCTTAGAGAATTGAGATGGATCTCCGGTCATATGCCTTGAGCATCCACTATCAAGGTACCATCTCTTGCTCCTAGCTTATGATGATGTATATCTCTACAAGAAAAGATAATTTTTAGGTACCCATTTACTTTTGGGTGCCTCAAAAACTGATCTACATTGTTTATTATGTTGCATAGAGTTTATCATGGTTCCTTTAGGAACCCAAATCAGTTTGTTCGGTAATTTTCTTGAATGGACAATGATACGTTTTATGTCCATGTTTGTAACAAAAGTTGCATTTGCTTTGATGCCGAACATGTAAGATAGGGCCTTTTATTAAGGTGGTTGGATTTTGGTGAGGACTTCTTACAAATCCGATTCCACTTCTTTTAGGAACGTAACCCTTATTTATAAGGATCATGTTCAAAGACTTGCTACCAACCTCGAATTTCTTCAAGGTATCCTTAAGTAGCAAATTCTCTTTTTGGAGAGTTTCTATATCATAGCATTTTATACACTGAGCTAAACTATCATGATATTCAGTTTTTAATTTATCAAAATTACTAATAAGACTATCATGCTCCTTTTTTAATAATTTATATTTTCTACTAATTATTTTGCATTCATCAAATAAGTCATGGAAGGTATTTAATAATTCATCAAATAATAAATCTGTATCAATTAAATTTGTTACCTCCTCTCCGATGGCCATTAGGGCATAATGAGCAACTTGCCTGGTGTTGGACTCCTCTTCTTCGGACGCACTTGAGTCATCCCACGTTGCTTTGAGTCTTCTTCTTTGATGTTCTCTTTTTGACTTGGGGACAATCACTTTTGTAGTGTCCCTCGTAACAAATGACTTTGTCCTTTTTGGGTTCAAATTTATTTTTTGTATCATTTTTAAACTTGTTTCTCTTAATGAATTTTTTGAATTTCCTTGTTAGAAGTGCTAAGTCATCATCACTGTCCTCATCACTTGAGTTTTCTCTCAAGTGGTCATCTAAAGTTCTAAGTGTCATATCCTTTTTGTTCTTTGGAAGGATGTCTTCTTGCTCTTCATGAGCCTTGCAAGTTATTTCATAGGTCATTAATGACCCAATTAGTTCTTCAAGAGGGAAGTTATTTAAATCTTTAGCCTCTTAAATAATAGTGACTTTAGGGTCCCACCTCTTAGGAAGGGATCTTAGAATCTTATTTACGAGCTCAAAATCCAAAAAACTTTTATTGAGTCCTTTTAGACCATTGATGACATCTGTGAAACGGGTGTACATGTCGCCAATAGTTTCGCTCGGTTTCATTTGGAAAAGTTCAAAAGAATGTATCAAAAGATTGATTTTTGACTATTTCACTCTACTTGTGCTTTCGTGAGTTACTTTGAGGGTATGCCAAATATCAAATATGATTTCACAAACTGAAACAGGATTGAACTCATTTTTATCAAGCGCACAAAATAAGGCATTCATAGCCTTTGCATTAAGAGCGAAAGTCTTCTCCAATTCATTCCAATCGATCATTGGAAGAGAAGACTTCGAAAATCCATTTTCGACAAGATTCCAAAGTTTAAAATCCATTGAAATAAGGAAGATCCTCATTCGGGTCTTCCAATAGGTACAGTCCGTCCCATTGAACATGGGTGGATGTGTAATAGAGTGGCCCTCTTGGTTTCTGGCATATGTCATCTCTCTTGGGTTTTAATCTGTTTGAGAGTTAACGTTGCTTTGATACCAATTGTTAGGATCAAGAGCACTAAGAGGGGGAAGGGGGGGGGGGGGGGGGGGTGAATTAGTGTAGCGGAAACCTTTTGACGATTTAAAATGACATTCGTATGATGAAATCGTTTCCGATGTAAAACCATTTTCGGAAACTTAACTTGAAAGTGAGTTCATAAAGGAGTGCAGCAAAAGTAATGAGGAAATAAAGCACATATGGAGGTTTGCAGTAAGGTAAGCAGTAAGAATAAATGCAAACCAGAGAGCACTGCAATTTTAGAGTAGTTCAGTCAATCTTGACCTACATCCACTTTTGGCTTCCTCCTCTGATGAGGTCACTGACGTCCACTAAAGGCTTTCCTTCAATAGGCAAAAGCCAACCATCCTTTTACAGTTTCACTCCTTTTGACGAGCTTAGGAAACAACCCTTACAGAATTTTCACTCCTCTCTTGAATGATCAAAACTTGGAAGAAAAGAGGGAGGAGAACTTTTAGCTTATACAACACTTTTGAGCTCTAAAAATCACAGAGTAAAATTATATTTTCAGTACACTTTCATGCAGGAAAGGGTGGGGTTTATATAGGCTCCAAACTAGTTTGAATTTGGAGCTCAAAAATGTCATCTCCTAGATTTTTGGGGTCTTGGTGGTACTACCACCATAACTGGGTGGTACTACCTCTCGGAGACCGAGCTCAAGTGGTACCACCGCCTGACAGGGGCGGTACCACCACCCAATCTCGCTCGGAGACTGAGCCCAGGCAGTACCACCTCCTAGTCTCACTCGGAGACTAAGCCCAAGCGGTACCACCGCCTAACCTGGGCGGTTGCACCGCCCAACTTTCCTAAGCTCCTGAGCGGTGCCACCACCGACCCAAGCGGTGCCACCGCCGGCCAGAAAATCTGGGTCCAAATGGGCTAATCCATTCAGCCCAATTTGGGTCTGTCAAGGGCCCAATTGCCCCTAGATTAAGTTAATGGGATCACCTCCCATTCCTAGCTTAATCTACATGCTAACTATGATATTTCTTAAGACATTTACTATAACTTACTCCGGTGCGTTAATCGCTTCTTCCGACGAGCTTCCGGGGAACTTCCGACGAACTTCCGGCGAACATCCGACGAACCCTTAGTGATGCTCCGGCAGACTTCCGGCAAACTCCTGGACTTGCAACAATCCACTAGGCAAGTTCCGATGAGCTTCTTTGGTAAACTCCTGGACTTCTTGGATTTGTTCCCGCAGAACCTCCGACGACCGTTCGGACTTCCGTCGAACTCTCGAACCCCCAACGTGATCATAGTCTTGATTCCAACGTAACTCCTACTGCATGTCATACTGCTATCGTAGTTAATCCTGTATACTTATCTCAACATATGGATTAGATAACAAATGACAATTGACTTCATCATCAAAATCCGAGATTCAACATTTCAGATATAAAAATTAGTAAAATTTTTGCATCTTTTGAGATGTGGATGATAGCATGTTTTTACATCTTCTTGAAATGTGCAAGCTAGCACTTCTCTTTAGATGTGCAAGCACTTTTGGTTCTTCTTGAGATGTGCAAGCTAGTATTTTTGTGTTTCTTGAGATGTGTAAGCTAACAATTCTTTCTCTTTGCAATTTGCAAGCTAGCAAATTTAGCAAGTTTTACATCATTTTAGAATATACAAGCTAGCAAATTTTATATCATTTTAGAGCATGCAAGCTAACAAATTTTTTATCATTTTAGAATATACAAGGTAGCAAGTTTTACTCCCCCTTTGTCATTGTTAAAAAAAAGAGAAGAATACAATGTTGTAATTGTTCAAGTCATCACATAAAAAATATCAAGAAAAATCAATTTGGTGATGAGGTATACAATTCACGAATACAAAGGAATTATACATAATAAAAATTATGACATGAAAAATAATATCAAAGATCATGTGAATACCGAAAGACATGATTCATTTTGACAAATCTCCTCTTGAATAATCAAAAAGAAATATTAGGATATCAAATAGTAAAAGATCTTTAAAAAGAATTTGAAGTCATGAATTCTGAGAAATTAAGAGAAAAATCATGATTCATTTGCATAAATATTCTCTTTAATAAAATACAATAATCATTCGAGAATAAAAAGTAAGGGATCTTGATTCATATAAAGAAAATCTCTAAGTTATGATTTCGAGAATTCAAGATCATGATATAAATAAAACTCATTCAAATTTAAATCATCAAATAATCAAAATCACTTTCAAGAGATTCAAAATGACATAAATAGATTTATCAATCTCTTGTTGAAAATTTGATAAGATAGAGATAGAAAATATTTTCAAGAAATATGCATCCCCTTTTTATGTATTTCAATTTATGTGATTTATTTTATACAAGCATGCCTTTGTCTTTTATGCCAAATAAAAATATGCATCTGTTAGGAATGGCACTAAGAAGGGGGGGGGGGTGATTGGGGGTGAATTAGTGCAGTGGAAAGATTACGTCGATTTAAAAATCTTCATTCGATTAAAACCGATTTCGACGAAAATCGTTTCGGAGAGATGTTAACTTTGAAATTATATTCGTAAGTGTAATGGAAGTAAAGCAAGTAAGTAGTTTGCAGTGAAGATAAATAGCAAGAATAGAAATGCAAACCAAGTTTTTATAGTGGTTCGGTCGCCATGACCTACATCCGCTCCATCGATTCCTCTTCCGTCGAGGCCACCGGCATCTACTAAAGATCTTTCTTTAATAGGTGAAGATCAAACTCCTTCTTATAACTCTATTCTCCTTTTGTAGGCTCAGGAGAGAACTTTTACATCCCCCTTTTACAAAGCTTCCCTCACACTCTCCCTTAGAATGGTCTCTAAACTTTAGGAGTGACTCTATATTTTACAAGGGTTTTGAACTCTAGAAATATAGAGTTTTTGTTCACTTTTCTTCCTACTCCATGCAGGAATATGTAGGGTATTTATAGACCCCAAATGACTTCAAAAATGAAGCCAAAATTCAAATCCCCTGAAATTTCAGGGCATGGCCGGTACCACTGCCTGCACTGGGCGGTACCACTGCCTGCACTGGGCGGTACCACCGCCTGCAGCCTAACACTAGGTAGTACCACCGCCTAGTCTGGTGGCACCACTACCTAAAAGACTATGTCTGGATAGTACCACCGTCTAACACAGTCTCAAAAACTGTGCCACGACGGTTTCACTTGTTTGGTCACTATTTGGGCCTTTCTCTTGGCCCAACACAGCCCAAACTTGGGCCCAACTATCCCCTTATTAGGTTGGCCCAATTCTAATCTCAATTATATGCTAACTATAAATTTTAAGATATTTACTAAGATAAAGAAAGTCCGTAAGTCTAGGTTTCTTCCGATAAACTTCTAACGATCTCTCGACAATGTTCCAACAGACTCCTGGGAAGCTCTTGGACTTCACGATGATCTTCTTAGAGAGTTCCAATGAGCTTCTTTGACAAGCTCCTTGACTTCTTAGTCAATTCCGGTAGAACTTTCGATGAACATTCGGACTTCCGACGAACTCTCGAACTCCCAACAAAATCACGTTCTTGACTCTAGGACTTCATTTTGCTTTATGCCTTACTCTCATAATTAATCCTACACATATATAACATACTTCGATCTAGACAATTATTATTAAGCATGAATTATATTGTCCGGCATGTCATTGGTCCATCGACGCTTCGTCCGATTCTTCGGCACATCGTCCTCTCTTACGGCCTATTGCCCAATCGGCTAGTTGACCTCCGCAACTCCGATATCCTTGGCGCCATATCCACTCTTCTTGGCCCGATGCCTGAATCTATGGCTCGAAGCCTTCTATCGATATGTCGACCGATCCTTCGGTGCGATGTCCAATCTTTTGACGTATTTTTCTTCGGCCCAACATGATTCTTTCTGCTTTAATTGTCTCTCTATGATCGAAGCTTTCTGCATTACTCAAAATGTAGATTAAATCATAAATACCATCAATTGGTTTCATCATCAAAATTTGAGATTCAGCAATCTCCCCCTTTTTGATGATGACAATCAATTGATGACGGAGTTAACCTAAACTCCCCCTATCAATATGTCATATTGATAGAATTCTTGGATTCAAAAATCCTAGCAACATATAATCATAAACTTATGCATAACATCATACTTCTCCTCCTTTATCATCAACAAAAAGGAGAATTTCAACTATCAAGTGTTTAGAACATATTATAGTTCAAATCATAGCATTATAAATATAATCTTCAGTATTATCATCATGCAAACTAGCAAAAATTTGAGTTTTGCAAATTTGTAAATTTTGCTATATGTGCAAGTTTAGCATGTTTTGCTTCTTGAGATAGGCAACATAGTACTATTGTTTCTCTTGAGATTGCAAGCTAGCAAGTCTTGGTGATGTTTAAGATAGCAAGTTCTACATCATGCAAGCTAGCAAATTTTTACATCATTTAAAAAAATATAAACTAGCAATATTTGAGATGTTCAAGAAAGCAACTTTTGCTTCTTGAAATATGCAAGTTAGCAATCTTTGCTTCTCTTTTGAAGTATGCAAGTTAGCAAACTTTATCTCCCCCTTTGTCATTGTAAAAAATAAGGGAAGAATACAATATTGTAATTCTTTTCCCTTTACAACAATTTTCAAAGCATGACAAAGATAAAGTATCAATCTTATTTCAATTTGTTTGTGTATTATTATGGTTTCAATTTACAACATGCATAATTTCAAAACTTTGCATATCATCCTTACTCTATGCATGATACCAAAAATAAATCAATCATCATATTATACATGATACTCACATTAGTGTTCAAAACCTTCATCATTACTCCCATGCATGATAATAAAACATTCATGATACCAAACATTAAATCAACATTTTTAAGTATTTATCACTTCATGATTGTTGGTACCAAACATTTATCATTAAATCAACATTTTGATCATTTATTTTCTCTTTAGCAATTGTCAAAAAGAAACATAGGAGAAAAAAGATATAATATCTTGATTGATGCATAAGAAATCTCTAGTTATAAATCTTGAAAAATCAAGATAAAGCTCATTCAAAGTCAAATCATCAAATCAAAATCATTTTGAGATTCATAAAAAGGATATAAATAGATTCATTAATCTCTCCTTTTTAGAAAAATGGTAAGAAGAAACATGAGTTCAAAAACAAGATCTTGATTCATAGAGAAATCTCATGTATCAAATATAGAGAAATCAAGATGATGATTCATATAAAAAATATCATAAGTTATAATCAAGAGAAAAATCATCATTTATCTTCAAATCATTCAACTTGTTAAATCAACAAAGTCATTTTTAATAGATTCATAAAAATGATACAAATAGATTCATCAAAATCAGTAAGATATAGAAAAAGAAATTTTTAAAAAAAATATTTTCTTCATTTTAGTTATTTCAATTTAAGTGATTGATTTCATATAAGCATGCTTAAGTTTTTCATATGAAAACCATACATCATGGTTTAAAATTGAAAGAGTAAATCTCATCATTGAAATCATCAAGATCAATAAACCATAATTTATCCAAAAATCATCATTACTTCAAATCATCATGCATAATCTAAATATAAAATCATCAAGTATGATACTTACATTATTTCATATAAGCATACCTTTTTCTTTTATGCCATATCAAAAAATGTATCATTTCTAAAATCGAAAAAGCAACTTTCATTACGGTACAAACCGAGAAGCCATAAATCACAAAAATCATCATACATAATTTCGAAATATAAATTTATTAAGCATGATCATTATGCATCATTACTTTGGGCATGATATCATTAATCATAGAGCATCTTTAATCAAAATCGAGAAACAATACGGAAATCAACATGATACACATTAATACTTCTTAAAAACATACATAGGATTATCATTAGATTTAAATCTAATATTTTATTTCTTTATTATAAAACATGTAATTTTCATTATCATTTTCAAAATTACTAGTATGATCTCAAATTTTTAGAATTTTCATTACATTATTAAACATGTAATTTTCAAGAAAAATAATTAAACTAAATTAAAAATAACTCATGAAAAGCATCATGTAATTTCAAAATAAACTAAGGGGATTTTGATTATCTCGTCGTCAAAAGTCGTTAAGGCGTAGTTTGCCACCTTGTCTTTGTTGATTTTCTCCTCGTCTTCGGATGAGCTCAATTTATCCCAAAGTGGTTCCCTCTTCTTGCGTTCATAGTAGGTAGTTAAGTTCTTTTTATTCTTTAATTTTTGTTTCATGAACTTTTAAAATTTCATAGTTAGGAGTTAAAGTTCATCATCACATGAGCTTATGCTCGAGTGGTCTTCGATTGTTCTAAGTCTGAAATCCTTCTTGTTCTTTGGAAGGTTATTCGCAAGTTCGTTTTGTGCCGCATTGGTCATTTCGTAGGTCATTAAAGACTCAATTAGTTCTTCAAGTGAAAAATTATTAAGATCTTTTGCCTCTTATATTGTGATTACTTTTGGATCCCAACTCTTATTAAGAAAACATAAAATTTTGTTTATAAGTTCAAAATCCGAAAAACTTTTACCAAGTGCTTTTAAACAATTGATGACATTCGTAAAATGGGTGTACATGTCTCCAATGGTTTCGCTTGTTTTCATATGAAAAAGTTCAAAATCATGCATTAAAAGATTGATCTTCGAATCTTTTACTCTATTTGTGCCTTCGTGTGTGATTTCGAGAGTGTATCATATATCGAAGCCGTTTCGTAAGTAGAAACTCGATTAAACTTAGTTTTATCCAAAGCACAAAACAAAGCATTCATAGCTTTCACATTTCAAGAAAAAGTCTTCTTCTCCAAATCATTCTAATGGTTCTTTGGAAGAGAAGACATTTTAAATCCATTTTTGATAATATTCTATAAATCGAGATTCAACAAAAGTAAGAAAACTGTTATTTGAGTTTTCTAATATATATAGTCTGTCCCATTGAATAAGGGAGAACGAATGAGAGAGTGACCCTCTTGAAAGCAGAAAAGAGTCATTTCTCTTGGGTGTTAAACCAAATGAGAAATACGAGGCTCTGATACCAACTATTAGGAATGAGTCAATACCAACTGCTAGGAATGAGAAATACGAGGCTCTGAATTAGTGTAGTGGAAAGATTACGTCTGTTTAAAAATCTTTATTCGATTAAAACCGATTTCAACGAAAACCGTTTCGGAGAGATATTAACTTTGAAATTGTATTCATAAGCGTAATGGAAGTAAAGCAAGTAAGTAGTTTGCAGTGAAGGTAAATAGCAAGAATAGAAATGTAAACCAAGTTTTTATAGTGGTTCGGTCACCATGACCTACATCTACTCCGCTGTTTCCTTTTCCGTCGAGGCCACTGGCATCCATTAACGATCTTACATTAATAGGCGAAGATCAACCTCCTTCTTACAACTCTATTCTCCTTTTTCAAGCTCAGGAGAGACAACCTTTACACCCCCTTTTTACAAAGCTTCTCTCAAACTATCCCTTAAAATGGTCTTTAAACTTTAGGAGGAGGGACTCTACTTTGCAAGGGTTTTTTGTTAGGATCAAGAGCGCACTAATAGGGGGGGGTGAATTAGTGCTACGGAAAGATTATGTCTCGATTAAAACTTCGTTCGATAAAAACCATTTCCGAAAGATCTTTAAATTGAAAACATAAGTGTAGTTAATGTAAAGCAATGAAGGCAGTTTGCAGTTAAGATAAATAGCACAAATATAAATGCAAATCGAGATTTTAGAGTGGTTCGGTCAACGTGACCTATATCCACTTTTGGCTTCCTCCTCTAACGAGGTCACTAGCATCCACTAGAGGCCTTCCTTCAATAGGCGAAGGCCAATCACCTTTTACACCCCTCTTCTCCTTTTACCGGGTTTAGGAGACAACCCTTACAAGCACTCACTTGCTCCTCTCTAAATAGAATTTTAATTTTAAGGCTAGAGGAGGGATCTCTCAAGTGATTTCTACAACGTTTCTTTGCTTTTAGACTCTTTGTGCTTGTATGCTTTAACTAGGGATGAGAGGGGTATTTATAGGCTTCAAGTTGATTCAAACTTGGAGCCTAAAAACATCTCATCCCGGGTTCCCCGGGCATAGGCGGTACCACCATCCAGTGTTAGCCTGACACTAACACTGCCCTGAGCGGTACCACTGCCTGGGGTGCAGTGTTGGGCGGTACCACTGCCTAGACTGGTGGTACCACCGCCTGGCACCCAGCTAGGGGTGGTACAACTACCTAGACTGGCGATACCATTGCCTGACACAATCTCGAAGATTGTGCCACGATGGTGAGACTCCTTGGGGCACTGTTTGGGCCTCTTATTGGGCCCAACACAGTTCTTACATGGGCCTAGCTGGCTCTTAATTGGGTTGGCTCAAATCCAAGCCTAATTACGTGCTAACTACGAAATCCTAAGACAATTGCTAAGCTAAACAAGTCCCTATGTTTATTCTTCTAGCGATCATCCAACGATCTTTCGGCGAACTTCCGATAATCTCTCGGCAATATTCCGATGGACTCCTAGCAAGCTCTTAGACTTCACAATGATCTTCTTGGCGAGTTCTGATGAGCTTTTCTGGCAAGTTCTGAGACTTCTTGGCTGGTTCCTCTAGAACTTTCGACAAACGTCCGGACTTTCGACAAACTCTCGAACTCCCAATGTGATCGCGTCCTTGACTCTAGGACTTCATTTTGCTTCATGCCTTGCTATCATAGTTAATCCTACACATGTAAAATAAACTTTGATCTAGATAATTAATACTAAGCATTAATCAAGTTGTCCGACATGTCATTGGTCTCTCGACGCTTCGTCCGATTCTTCGGCACATCGTCCTCTCTTGTAGCCTATTGCCCAATTGGCCAGTTGACTCCACAACTCTGATATCCTTGGCATAATGTCTGCTTTTCTTGGCTCGATGTTTGAATCCATGGCTTGAAGCCTTCTGCCGATACGTCGATCGATCCATTGGTCCGACGTCTAATCTTCTGACATGTTCCTCCAGCATAACATGATTTTTTCTGCTTTAGTTGTCTCATCCTGATTGAAGCATCCTACGTCACTCAAAATAAAGATTAAAATATAAATAATTATCGATTGGTTTCATCATCAAAATCCAAGATTCAATAATTTCCCCCTTTTTTATGATGATAACCAACAAACGACGGAGTTAACCTTAACTCCCGGAGTTTAACCAAACTCCCCCTATCAATATATCGTATTGATAGAAACTCTTGGATTCAAAGATCTAAGCAAACATGTCATGATTAAAATCATGCCTATCATCAACATACTTCTCCCCCTTTATCATCAACAAAAAGGAGAAGTTCCAATTCTCATGTGTTTGGAAGTACAAGTTCAAATCATTGCATATTACACATAATTTCCAATTTGATCATTATGCAAAATAGCAATAATTAAATATGTGCAAGTTTAGCATATTTGTTTTGCAATGTTCAAGCTAGCAAGTGTTTGAAAGAGAAAGCAAGTTTTGCAACATACAAGCTAGCAATAATTTATATCATTTAAGAGCGTGCAAGCTAGCAAGTTTTCAAAAACAAATGCAAGATAGCATTCTTGTTGAAGTGTGCAAACTAGCAATTCTTGCTTTCGTTTGCAATGTGTAAGTTGCAAGTTTTGCTTCTTGAGATAGGCAAGATAGCACTTTTGCTTGAGATTACAATATAGCATTTCTTGCTTTTGAGATGAGCAAACTAATAAGTTTTGCCTTTTTTGCGATATGTACGTTTATAATTTTTGCTTCTCTTTAGATGTGCAAGCAAGTAAGCAAGTTTTTGCATCTTCTTGACTTATGCAAGCTAGCTAGCAAGCTAGCTATCTCCCCCTTTGTCATTATTGAAAAGAAGGGACGAATACAATTTTTCATAACTTTTTCCCTTTACAATAATTTCCAATTCATGACAAAGGTTAGTATCAATCTTATTTGTGCATCATTATATTTTTAGTTTAAAGTATGCACATTTTCAAAACCTTACATTTCATTTTTCATGTATGATATCGAAAAATAAATCATCATTATGAGTATATCATATATGATACTAAAAACATTAAAATCTTTAAGTATTTATTAATATTTTGATCATGATACCAAACATTTATCATTTAGAGCATTCATGATACATATTATATGCAATACATCACATACATCATTATAAAAAGCATAAGTGTTGCAAGCATTCATATCATCATTTTGGTAACAAATCATAGCATTCAAATCATTATGGTATTAATTTTGTCAAATTTCATCCTACCATTCATGATCAAAACTTCTCCCCATTTTATCATTGTATACATCAAAATAAATTCATAAATATTTCACGCATTCATATCATCACATAAGGAATATCAAGAAGAAAATAATTGGATAATGAGATAAACATTTCATGAATATAAGGAATTGCATAAAAGTCATATCATGAAAGATTAGAACATATGAATACCAAAAGGCATGATTTCTTTTTTGAAAAACCTCCTCATAAATAATCAAAAAAAAATCTTAGGAGACCGATTAATAAAAAATCTTGATTCATAATAAATCTTAATTTGTAAATATCATGGAATCAAGATCATGATTTGGATAAAAATTTATTCAAATTTAAATCATCAAAATCATTTTCAAAGTCTAAGAGATTTATAAAGATGATACAAATGGATTCATCAAAATCAATAGAGAAAAATAATTTTCAAGAAAAAATATTTTCCTCTTTTTAGTTGTTTCAATTCATATGATTTTATTTCATTTATGCCAAATAAAAATATGTATCGTGTTTAAAATTGAAAGTGCAAGATTTATTACGACAAAGATCAATAAGGCACTTTCATATTGGTAAAAATCGATAATCCGTAAACCACAAGATTCATCATGTATAATTTTGAAAATCTCATGCATAGAATAAAATCATCAATCATGATATTAAAACATCATTATGCATCATTAAATCATCAAGCATGATTTCATAATTTCAATCAAAATCATTTTGTTTGTTTATCATAAAACATGCAATTTTCATGATTATTTTCAAAATTACTAAAATAATAAGCATGATTCCTAATTTTTGTATTTTCATTATAAAACATGTAATTTTCAAGAAAATTAATTCTAAACTAAATAAAAAAGAAAAATACATCATGAAAAATATCATATAATTTCGAAATAAATTAAATGGGTTTCGATTACCTCATCGTCGAATGTCGTTACGGCGTAGTTAGCCATCTCGCCTTTCTTGATTTTCTCCTCATCTTCGGAGGAGCTCGATTCATCCCAATTTTTGTTCTTCTTCTTGCGTTCAAAGTAAGTAGTTCCATTCTTTTTGTTCTTAAATTTTTGTTTTATTAACTTTTTAAATTTCTTAGTGAGTTCAAATTTACCATCACTTGAGCTTATGCTCGAGTGGTCATCAATGTTCTATGTTCCAAATCCTTCCTATTCTTTGGAAGGTGGTTCTCAAGTTCTTTATATGCCTTGCACATTATTTCATAGGTCATCAACGACCCTATGAGTTCTTCAAAAAGTATTTAAATTTTTTTATTCTTGAACAGCAATTACTTTTGAATCCTAAGTTTTAGAAACTGAGCGCAAAATCTTGTTAACGAGTTCAAAATCTGAAAACCTTCTACCAAGCACTTTTAGACTATTGACAACATCCGTAAAATGGGTGTACATGTCTCCAATAGTCTCTCTTGGTTTCATATGAAATAGCTCAAAATCATGCATTAAAAAATTAACTTTAGAATCCTTAACACTACTTACGCCTTCGTGTGTGGTTTCAAGAGTGCGCCAAATATCGAAAGTCATTTCGCAAGTAGAAACCCGATTAAACTCGTTTTTGGCATTTCAATTGTTTATTGGAAGAGAAGACATTTAAAGAAAACGTCTTCTTCTCCAAATCATTCCAATTGTTCATTGGAAGAGAAGACATTTAGAATCCGTTTTCGACTATATGCCATAAATTTAAATCCAACGAAAGTAAGTAAACTCTCATTCGAGTTTTCCAATAAGTGTAGTCTATCCCATTAAAAAAGAGTGGACGAATAAGAGATTGACCTGCTTGAAAGCCGAAATGAGCCATTTCTATGCGAGTGTTAAACCAAATTAGAAAACCATGGCTCTGATACCAATTATTAGGATAAAGAGCGTACTAAGAGGGGGGGGGGTGAATTAGTGCAGCAGAAAGATTACATCTTGATTAAAACTTTGTTCGATAGAAACTGTTTCCGAAAGATCTTTAAATTGAAAGCATATGGAAGTGTAGTTGATGTAAAGTAGTGAAGGCAGTTTGCAATTAAGATAAATAACACAAATATAAATGCAAACCGAGATTTTAGAGTGGTTTGGTCAACATGACCTATATCCACTTTTGGCTTCCTCCTCCGACGAGGTCACTAGCATCCACTAGAGGCCTTCCTTCAATAGGCGAAGGCCAATCACCTTTTACACCCCTCTTCTCTTTTTACTAGGTTTAGGAGATAACCCTTACAAGCACTCACTTACTCCTCTCTAAACAGAATTCTAAGTTGAAGGCTAGAGGAGGGATCTCTCAAGTGATTTCAACTGTGTTTCTTTGCTTTTAGACTCTCTATGCTTGTATGCTTTAACCAAGGATGAGAGGGGTATTTATGTTGAATCTCGGATTTTGATGATGAAGTCAATTGTCATTTGTTATCTAATCCATATGTTGAGATAAGTGTGTAGGATTAACTACGTTGGAAGTAAGACATGCAGCAGGAGTTACGCCGGAGTCAAGACCATGATCACGTTGGGGGTTCGAGAGTTCGATGGAAGTTCGGACGGTCGTCGGAGGTTATACGGGATCAAATCCGAGAAGTCCAAGAGCTTGCCAAAGAAGCTCGTTAGAACTCACCAAGTGGATCGTCACAAGTCTAGGAGTTTGCCAGAAGTCCACTGGAGCATCACCGAGGGTTTGTCGGATGTTCGCTGGAAGTTCACCGGAAGCTCGCTGGAAGAAGCGATTGACGCACCAAAGCAAATTACAGTATTAATGTCTTAAATATTGTAGTTAGTATGTAGATTAAGTTAGGAATGGGAGGTGATCCCATTAACTTAACTGGAGGCAATTAGGCCCTTAATAGACCCAAATTGGGCTGAATGGATCAGCCCATTCGGATCCAGAATTCCTGACCGGCGGTGGCATCGCCTAGGCCGGTGGTGGCACCGCCCAGGAGCTCAGTCTCCCTGGAATGCTAGCTGGTGGTACCGCCCCTGTCAGGTAGTGGTACCGCTTGAGCTCGGTCTCCGAGCAATGGCTAGCGGTAGTACTGCCCAGTTATGGCAGTAGTACTGCTAAGACCCCGGAAATCTGAGAGATGATACATTTGAGCTCCAAATTTAAACTAGTTAGGGCTTATATAAACCTCACCCTTTCCTGCATGAAAGTGCATCGAAATCTTGATCTTATTCTGAGAATTTGAGAGCTCAAAAGTGTTGTAAAAGGTCAAAAGTTCTTCTCCCTCTTTTCATCTAAGTTTTGATCATTCAAGAGAGGAGTGAAAATCTGTAAGGATTGTCTCCTAAGCCCATCAAAAGGAGTACAGTTGTAAAAGGGTGGTTGGCCTTAGCTTATTAAAGGAAGGCCTCTAGTGGACGTCGGTGACTTCATTGGAGGGGGAAGCCAAAAGTGGATATAGGTCAAGATTGACCGAACCACTCTAAATCTCGGTTTGCATTTACATTATGCTCTCTATCTTAACTGCAAATTGCCCCATTGCTTTACTTCAACTGTACTTTGCTCGATCTTAAGTTGAAGAACTTTTTAAATCGGTTTCTCATCGAAAGTGTTTTTATCGTACGAATGAAGCTTTAATCGTCGAAAGTTTTTCACTGCACTAATTCACACCCCCCCCCCCCTCCCCTCCTCCTCCTCCTCTTAGTGTTCTTGATCCTAACAATTGGTATTAGAGCGGGGTTAACTCTCAATCGGATTAAAACCCAAGAGAGATGGTATACGCTAGAAACCAAGAGGGCACACTCTATTACACGTCCACCCATGTTCAATGGGATGAACTATACCTACTGGAAGACCCGAATAAGGATCTTCCTTATTTCCATGGATTATGAACTTTGGAATCTTATTGAAATGGATTTTCAAAGTCTTCTCTTCCAATGATCGATTGGAATGAATTGGAAAAGAAGACTTTTGCTCTTAATGCAAAGGCTATGAATGCATTATTTTGTGCGCTTGATAAAAACAAGTTCAATCATGTTTCGGTTTGTGAAACTGTATTTGATATTTGGCACACACTTGAAGTGACTCACGAAGGCACAAGTAGAGTGAAAGAGTCAAAAATCAATCTTTTGATATATTCTTTTAAACTTTTTCGAATGAAACCGAGTGAGACCATAGGCGGTATATATACCCATTTCACGGATGTCATTAATGGTCTAAAAGGACTCAGTAAAAAATTTTTGGATTTTGAGCTTGTGAATAAGATTCTAAGATCCCTTCCAAAGAGTTGGGACCCTAAAGTCACTGCTATTCAAGAGGCTAAAGATTTAAACAACTTCTCTCTTGAAGAATTAATCGAGTCATTAATGACTTATGAAATGACTTGCAAAGCTCATCAAGAGCAAGAAGATATCCTTTCAAAGAATAGGAAGAATATGACACTTAGAACTTTAGAAGAGCACTTGAGAGAAAACTCAAGTGATGAGGACTATGACGATGACTTGGCAATTCTAACAAAGAAATTTAAAAAATTTATTAAAAAAATAAGTTTAAAAATGACACAAAAAATAAATTTGAACCCAAGAAGGAGCAAGTTATTTGCTACGAATGCAAGAAGCCGGAACACTACAAAAGTGATTGTCCCCAAGCTAAGAAGAGAACACCAAAGAAGAAGGCGCTCAAAACAATGTGGGATAACTCAAGCACGTCCGAAGAAGAGGAGTCCAACATCGAGCAAGTTGCTCATTACGCCCTAATGGCCATCGGAGAGGAGGTAACAAATTTAATTAATACAGATTTATCATTTGATGAATTATTAAATGCTTTACATGACTTATTTGATGAATGCAAAACAATTAGTAGAAAATATAAAGTATTAAAAAAGGAGCATGATAGTCTTATTAGTAATTTAGATAAATTAAAAACTAAATATCATGATAGTTTAGCTCATAGAAGATTAGGTCACGCTAGCATAAAACTAATCACTCAAATATCATCCAAAGAACATGTAAGAGGAATTCCTCATATCAAGTTCATTAAAGATAATGTATGTGATGCTTGTCAATTAGGTAAACAAATTAAGAGTAGTTTCAAATCTAAGAATCAAATAAGCACCTCTAGACCCTTGCAATTGATCCATATGGACTTGTTCGGACCAATATCTACATCAAGCCTAGGAGGTAGCACGTACATCTTCATCATTGTAGATGACTATAGCAGATACACATGGACTTACTTCTTAAAACACAAAAATGAATGCTTTAGATATTTTAACAAGTTTTGTAAACTTGTTCAAAATGAAAAGAGTTCTATGATTTCATCAATTAGAAGTGATCACGGTGGTGAATTTCAAAACCGTGATTTTCAAGAATTTTGTGAACTTAATGGATACAACCACAACTTCTCTACTCTAAGAAATCCTCAACAAAATGGAGTAGTAGAAAGAAAAAATAGAAACTTACAAGAAATGACAAGAACCATGTTGAATGAACATAGCCTACCCAAATATTTTTGGGTCGAAGCCGTAAACACTACATGCTACATTTTGAATAGAGTTCTAGTAAGACCCTTACTCACCAAAATTCCTTATGAGTTGTGGAACAACAAAAAACCCAATGTTTCATATTTTAAAGTTTTTGAGTGTAAGTGTTTCATCTTGAATGAAAAAGATGCCTTAGGAAAATTTGATGCTAAATCCGATGAAGGAATTTTTCTTGGTTATTCTTCATTTTCTAAAGTTTTTCGTATCTTCAATAAAATAACTTTAATTATTGAAGAATCCATTCATGTTGTTTTCAATGAGATTTTTGAAATCAAGAAAAATGATTTTGATGATAATGTTAACTTCGATTCTTTAAATTTAAATGAAACCCCTTCTCCAACTAGCAACTTGGATGCATCCACTTCCGAAACATCCTTACACAAGGATTGGAAGTATGTAGATGCTCATCCTAAGGAGCTAATCTTAGGAGACACATCAAAGGGGGTTCAGACACTTTCTTCTCTTAAAAATATTTGTGCCAACGCCGCTTTTCTCTCCCAAATTGAACCTAAATGTATTGACGAAGCCATGAAAGATGATTCATGGATTATCGCAATGCAAGATGAATTAAATCAATTTGAGAGAAATGAGGTATGGAAGTTTGTTCCTAGGCCAAATGACCATTTAGTTATTGGTACTAAATGGGTCTTTAGAAACAAGCAAGATGAATATGGTATCGTGGTTAGAAACAAGGCTAGATTAGTGGCCAAAGGTTTCAACCAAGAAGAATGTATCGATTACGAAGAAACCTTCGCTCCTATGGCTCGATTAGAAGTCATAAGGATGCTCCTTGTCTATGCTAGTAGTAATAATTTTAAGTTGTTTCAAATGGATGTTAAAAGTGTTTTCTTAACAGCTTTATTTCCGAAGAAGTTTATGTTGAACAACGTCCTGGATTTGAAAATAATAGCCTCCCTAATCATGTGTTTAAATTAACTAAAGCTCTCTATGGTTTAAAACAAGCCCCTAGGGCTTGGTATGAGAGACTTAGTTCTTTTCTTATTGAAAATAATTTCATAAAAGGTAAGGTTGATACTACATTGTTTATCAAGAATTTTGAAAATAATTTTCTCATTGTTCAGATTTATGTTGATGATATTATCTTCGGTTCTACGAATGAATCTCTTTGTGAATCTTTTACTAAAACCATGAGTCTCGAATTTGAAATGATTTTGATGGGAGAATTAACTTTTTTCTTAGGCTTACAAATTAAGCAACTAAGCAATGACATCTTTATTAGTCAAACTAAATATGTTTTAGATCTACTGAAAAGATTTAATATGGATAGCTCAAAAGCTATTAACACCCCTATGAGCATCTCCACTAAGTTAGAAGTTGATGAGAGTGGAGAAAGCTTCGATCAAAAAACTTATAGGGGTATGATAGGAAGTTTACTTTACCTCACTACAACTAGACCAGATATCATATTCAGTGTAGGACTTTGTGCTAGGTTTTAATCGAACCCTAAGATATCTCATCTCAAAGCGATTAAAAGAATACTTAGATATCTTAAAAGTATCACAAATCTAGGATTATGGTATCCAAAATCCAAAAATTTTGAGTTAATTGCTTATGCTGATGCGGATTTTGCTGGGTGATAGAAAAAGCACATCAGGAACATGTCAATTTTTGGGACATTCCCTTGTTTTCTGGTCATCTAAGAAACAAAACTCGGTTACACTATCAACAACCAAAGCTGAATATATTGCAGCTAGTGCATGCTGTGCACAAGTTGTGTA
Organism: Musa acuminata AAA Group; assembly: GCF_036884655.1. Classification (NCBI taxonomy): domain Eukaryota; kingdom Viridiplantae; phylum Streptophyta; class Magnoliopsida; order Zingiberales; family Musaceae; genus Musa; species Musa acuminata. Next base: position 24,820,077 of record NC_088330.1, on the reverse strand, counting down.
GATGAAAAACACCTTAGAAGATTATAAAGTCTATCTTAAAAACATTCCCATTAAATGTGATAACACGAGTGCAATATGTTTAATAAAGAATCACATTCAACACTCAAGAATAAAACATATTGATGTTAGACATCACTTTATACGAGATCATATTACTAATCATGATGTAATCATAGAGTTCAAAGATACTAAGCATCAACTAGCTGATATTTTTACAAAACCTCTAAGTGAAGAACAATTTGATTTCATAAGAAGAGAATTAGGAATGTTGATGTGTCCGAATGCATAAACTTGTTAAAATTATTATTCGGACTTTATTGATTGAATGATCAAATCACTTAATTGTCATTACATGCCTAAAATAACATGTTGGAAATTAATACAAAAAATTCCATAACAATGAGCATGTCTTCATGATTGTATAGTCTTGTCCGATTGCATGAAAGTGTTAAATTAAATTTTCAGTTCCAATCGGATTTTATGAATACATTATTCTCTTTCGGACTTAATAAACATATATCACATATAGTTTGATTCACATCATTGATTTTTGACAAATAGAATCATCTAGCAAATGCATATCTTTTAGACTTATCATGTGAAAAATATTCTCTTTGAGAAATAGATTTGATGATTCCTTCTTATAAAAGGAAGATATTTTTATGTGCAAGGATTTGATTCACATAAATATCCTGATCCTTGTAAAGCATGCCTTAATATCCTATCGATTTGAACTACACAAATGGCTTTCCTCCTTCATGCATAAAGATAATAACAAATAAAAAGGAAGAAGTTTTCACTCTATAATCTTCATGTCATTTTTTTCTTGAGATGTTTGTATAATTTATATCCTATCACTCTATATAGATAAATGACATGAACCTACTTATGGCATCGCACGTATATTTAAAAGTTGTTTATATCATTCTTCTTTTTGTTGATGACAAAGGGGGAGAAATATATGAATTGATGCTATAAATGCCATATTATGTTGAAAATAGCAGATATATGAATTGATGATATGATTATGCCATGCTTGCATCATCGAAAATATATAAATTAATGATAACTATGATTACCATATTAGCAATATGTCATGTTTGCATCATGTTAAGATATCAAGAACTTGCATCGTAGTCCTACGTGTTGATATCTTACCATGTGATGAAATGCTATGATTGCTAAAATACTTGAAATGTGTGCATCATGTTAAGATATCAAAATCTTACTTCGAAATTTTACATGTTACCATATGATGAATTGCTATCATTACCATCATTCATATTTGAAATTTGAAAATGGATGTCAAGCCTTGACATCATACATCATTTTCAGAGAGATACATCATGATGGGAGTATTGATAAGGTTAAATGATTTTAACATATCAATATTCAAAAGCTTTGAATTCAAGAATGACTTATCTCAATTATGGCACATAGATAGGGGGAGTTAAGGTTAACTCCGTTATCAATTGATTGTCGTCATAAAAAACGGGAAGATTGTTGAAGCTCGGATTTTGATGATGACGTCAATTGTCATTTGTTATCTAATCCATATGTTGACATAACTGTGCAGGATTAACTATGATGAAAGTAAGACATGCAACAGGAGTTGCGTCGGAGTCAAGACTATGATCACGTTGGGGGTTCGAGAATTCGACGGAAGTTCGGATAGTCGTCGGAGTCAAGACTATGCTCTTGATCCTAGCATGATTGCCCTAAAACTAAATAATGTATACACTATCGACATTGATGATCTTTGTAATGAAATATGGTTTTTCATTTTGAATGACAATGCTTGGCTTTGGCATAGGAGATTAGGTCATACTAGCTTAAAATTAATCTCTCAAATATCATCTAAAGAACTTGTGAGAGGAATTCATCACATAAAGTTCATTAAAGACAATGTGTGTGATGCAACTAGGAAAACAAATAAAAGGTAGTTTCAAACCAAAGAACCAAATAAGCACCTCTAGACCATTGTAATTGATCTATATGGACTTGTTTGGACTAATTACTACATCTAGCCTAGGAGGTAGCAAATACGCCTTTGTCATCATAGATGATTATAGTAGATACACTTGGACTTACTTTTTTGTAACAAAAATGATTGCTTTAGCCATTTTTCTAAGTTTTGAAAACTTATTCAAAATGAAAACGGTTTTATGATTTCATCAATTCGAAGTGATCACAGTGGTGAATTTCAAAACCGTGATTTCCAAGAATTTTATAAATCTAATGGATACAAACATAATTTCTCTACTACAAGAAGTCCTCAATAAAATAAAGTAGTAGAAAGAAAAAATAGAAACCTACAAGAAATGGCAAGAACAATGTTAAATGAACATAGCCAACCCAAATATTTTTGGGCCGAAACCATTAATACGGCATGCTATGTCATGAATAGGATTCTAGTAAGACCATTTCTCTCCAAAACTCCTTAAGAGTTGTGGAATAACAAAAATCCCAATGTTTCATATTTTAAAGTTTTCGGGTGTAAATATTTTATCTTGAATGAAAAAGATATCTTAGGAAAGTTTAATGTAAAATCTGATAAAGGAATTTTTCTTGGTTATTCTTCTATTTCTAAGGCATTTTGTATCTTTAATAAAAGAACTTTGGTTATAGAAGAATATATTCATGTTGCTTTTAATGAAGTTTCCGGAGTTAAGAAAAATGATTTTGATGATGATCCTAATCTTGATGCTTTGAATTTAAATAAAACCCTTTCTCTATCTAGTAACTTGGATTCATATTCATTTGAAACATCCATACCCAAGGAATGGAAGTATGTAGATGCTCATCCTAAGGAGTTAATCATATGAGACACATTAAAAGGGGTTCAAACTCGTTCTTCTCTTAAGAATTTTTGTGTCAATGCCGCTTTTCTCTCCCAAATTAAACATAAATGCATTGATGAGGCCTTGAAAGATAATTCATGGGTTATTGCAATGCAAGAAGAGTTGAATCAATTTGAGAGAAATGAGTTGTGGAAGCTTGTTCCAAAGCCAAATAACCATTTAGTTATTGGTACTAAATGGATCTTTAGAAATAAGCAAGATGAATTTAGTATCGTGGTTAAAAACAATACTTGATTAATAGCCAAGGGTTTCAACTAAGGAGAAGATATCGATTATGAAGAAACCTTCGCTCCTGTGGCACAATTAGAAGCTATTAGGATGCTCCTTGCCTATGCTAGTAGTAATAATTTTAAGTTATTTCAAATGGATGTTAAAAGTGCTTTTCTTAATGGCTTTATTTCTAAAGAAGTTTATGTTGAACAACCTTCCGGATTTGAGAATGATAATTTCTCTAATCATGTGTTTAAATTGACTAAAACTCTCTATGGATTGAAACAAGCCCCAAGGGCTTGGTGTGAGAGACTTAGCTTATTTCTTATTCAAAATAATTTCTCTAAAGTCAAGGTCGATACCACATTATTTATTAAAAATTTTAAAAATAATTTTCTTATTGTTCAAATTTATGTTGATGATATTATTTTTAGTTCTACGAATGAATCTTTATGTGAATCGTTTGCAAAGAGTATGAGTCTAGAGTTTGAAATGAGTTTGATGGGGGAATTAACCTTCTTTTAGGTTTACAAATCAAACAACTTAATGATGGTATTTTTCTTAGTCAAATAAAGTATACATTAGACTTATTAAAACAGTGTAATATAGATAGTTCAAAGGCTATCAATACTTCTATGAGTACCTCCACTAAATTAGATATTAACGAAAGTCGAGAAAACCTACTAGGTTTCAATATAATCCAAAGATATCTCATCTTAAAGTAGTTAAAAGAATTCTTACATATCTTAAAGGAACCACTAATCTAGGATTATGGTATCCAAAATCCAAAAACTTTGAATTGATTGCTTATGCTGATGCAGATTTTGCTGGATGTAGATTAGATAGAAAAAATATATTCGGAATATGTCAATTCTTAGGTCATGCACTTGTCTCTTGGTCTTCCAAGAAACAAAACTCAGTTGCACTATCTACAACCAAAGCCGAATACATAGCTGCGAGTGCATATTGTGCACAAGTTGTGTGGATGAAAAACACTTTAGATGATTATAAGATTTACCTTAAGAACATTCTCATAAAATATGATAACATAAGTATTCAATACTCTAGAACTAAACATATTGACATTATCATTTTATATGAGATCATGTTTATAATCATGATGTAGTTTTAGAATTCATTGATATAAAACATCAATTGGCTGATATCTTTACAAAACCTTTAAATGAAGAACAATTTGATTTTATAAGAAGGGAGTTAGGAATGTTAAGTTATCCAAATGCATGAATTTGAAGTATATCTTTTCCGAACTTTCTCGATTCTTTAAAACTCTCCTGAAATTATTTTATAAATAAGGCTTTTATGAAATATGAAATATGAATCTACTAAGTATCAAATTTTTAGTGAGAAATGGATTTGATTTATGAAGGTTTATTCATGGAATATCTTTTCATATGATCCTTCTTTCACATAAATTCTTCCTTACTCTTCTCATGAAAGAAGAATATTTATGAATTTTGAAGTACGAGATGATCACTTGCAAGAATGAGGATTTGATTTCACATGAATATTTTGATCCTTTTTCATGGATCCTTTCTTTTTGTCAAAATTGAAGCATGATTTAATGAAACTTATTTACTATTTTTGACTTAATTCAAATCATTTTACAAATTTAATTCTTATTGGAGTCTCTCCTTACCTTCTTTCCTCTTCTTCATGCAAAGTTTTTGATGACAAAGGAGAAGTTGATAGAATCTATCATTTTAATGTTGATAAATTTTGATGTTGAGAATTTATGAATATTACCATGCAACGATGCAATATCGATTGGATAAATTAGTTTGATACTTGAAGTTTCTTTTCCACACTTACATTATTAAATTGTTCTCCATTTTGTTGATGACAAAGGGAGAGAAATAATACCAAAATATGATAAATTGATGATAAATTGGCATTGTAGATATATGCAATATATCTTATCGTAAATGCTTATCATAAACACTTGTATGCTTTGTGGTATTCTTGAAATATAATTGGAATTGTCATATACATTGCAACACATCGCAAATGCTTGAAACATATCAAAATGTACTTCATATGCATTGTAGATAAATGTCTTTCATTATGATAAGATATCTTAAACTTAGCTTGCTATTTTACAATTGATATCTTGCCATAGAATGATGGATTGCTATCTTTGTCATCTTAATATGTTTCATATTTGAAATACGTATCAAACTTGAAAATGATAATTGTCTATCATTAGACTTGAAAATGGATGTCATGCCTTGACATTATTTTTATTGATAAATACGTGATATCATATTTTAAGAATATTAAATCATGATAGGAATCATGATATGCATATTGATAAATTTAAATGAAATTAACTTATCAGTTTGATACTTGAATTCAAAGGCCTTGAATTCAAGAATGTCTTTTCTCAAAGTATGGCATATAGATAGGGAGAGTTAAAAATAACTCCCTCATCAATTGATTGTCATCATCAAAAAGGAGGAGATTGTTTAATCTCGGATTTTGATGATGAAATCAATTGTAAATTATTTGATCTAATCTATATATTGAGAAAAGTGTACAGGATTAACTATAATAGCAGTAAGATACAAAGTAGGTGTTGTGCTAGAGTCAAGATCGAGATCTCATTGGGAGTTAAAGAATTCGTCGGAAGTCCGGACGTTCGACAGAAGTTTTACCGGAACCAACCGAGAAGTCCAGGAGCTTGCCAAAGAAGCTCATCGGAACTTGCCAAAAAGATCATCGTAAAGTTCAAGAGATTGTTGGGAGTTCGCCGGAACATTGCTGGTAGTTCGTCGGAAGTTCGCCGGAAGATCGCCAGAAGAGCAACTGACATATCAAAACAATAATGCTTTGTTAATTATCTTAATTATTATAGTTAGTCCATAAATTGAGTTAGGATTTGGAGGTAATCCCACTAACTTAATTAGGGGCCAATTGGACCCTTAATAAGGCTGAATTGGGTCGGATTGAACAACCCATTTAGCCCCTAAAATCATGGCCAGTGGTGGCACCGCTTGGGAGATCCAATCTCCCAAGTGGTTTAGGCGGTGGTACTGCCCAAACTGGGCGGTGGTATCATTGGCAGTTAATGCTGCCAACGGTGGTACCACCCTTGTCAGGCGGTGGTATCGCTAGAGCTCAGTCTCCGAGCTTTGTCAGGCAGTCATACCGCCCAGTGTCAAGTGGCAGGCGATAGTGCCGCCCAATAATGGTGGTGGTACTGTCAATACCCTGAAATCCAAGGATATACTTTTTGGCTCCAATTTTGAAGCCAATGGGGCCTATAAATACCCACCATTTTCTACATGAAAAGACACGAAAGCATTGGAATAATCCTGAATTCTTGAGTATTAAAGTGTTGTAAAAAGTGATAGAGTCCTCCTCCTCCCTTTCTAAGTATTGAGATCATTCAAGAGAGTTGTGAGACTTGTAAGGGTTGTCTCCTAAGCCCGTGAAAAGGAAAAAGCACTGTAAAAGGTGGTTGGTCTTCGCCTATTGAAGAAAGGCTATTAGTGAACACCGGTGACATTGACAGAGGAGGAATCCGAAAGTGGATGTAGGTCACAACAATCGAACCACTCTAAATTCTAGTTTGCATTTCGTCTTGAGCAATTTACCTTTCTTTCAAGTTACTTTACCTTCTTACTACTTTCTCTACGCTCTCATATGCTTTCAAGTTAAAATCTTTACGAAATAATTTTCATCGAAATCGAGTTTAATCGAAATGAAGACTTTTGAAAACAGAAAGTTTTTCAGTTTACTAATTCACCCCCCCCCCCCCCCCCCCCCTCTTAGTGCCACTCTTGATCCTAACATACACTAGCAATTCTTTCTCCCCCTTTGTTATTAGCAAGAAGAGGAGAATAATAAAACAATGATGTAATTCATTTCCCTTTATATCATTTTTAAACTATAACAAAGACAAAGTGTCATTCTAATTGCAATATATCATAATTGAGATAAATTTTGAATTTAAATTGAATTCAAGTCAAAGCAATTTTAATCATAATTCACATCATATGCAATACATCATGTACATCATCATAAGTATTGCATGTATCATTCTAAATCATAAATATTTCACATCATGATAGTATCAATTTGTTAAACTATATTATATCCTACTATGTATGATCATAACTTCTCGTTTGAATACATCAACATAATATCATGCATAATTTCATACCGTCACATGAAAGATAATAAGAAAAATTTGGTGATGAGATATATTTCATGAATACAAGGAATTATAAAATACCAAGAAGTACAAAGAAGAGATCTTGAAAATTGATAAAGTAGGGATTGAGAAATTCTTTAAGAAAAATATTTTCCTTCCCTCTTTTGTTTGATTTATTTCACACAAGCATGCCCAATTTTTTTATGTCAAGTTAAAGCATGCATCATCGTTTAAGACCGAAAAATAAATTTCATCATCACGACACATTAAACATACAACTTCTTTAAACAAGAGATTTGATTTATCATTTTAATTCCAATGACGATACATTTTTTTTTTTGTGTTTTATTTTAACTGATTGATTTTATATAAATATATTTATTTTTTTATATGAAAACCATCCATTTTGTTTAAAACTGAAAAAGCAACTTTCATTGCGACAAAGATCAATAAGTCATATAGAAATCATCAAAATACATATTATTGCTTCTTATGAATATTCATAAGATTAATCTTATTTAGTGTACAAGCATTAGATTTATATCTAATATTTTGTTTATTTTCATAAAACATACAATTGCCGTTATCATTTTCAAAATTACTAGCATGATCCCAAAAAAATTTATTTTTATTACATCATACAATTTTTTAAAAAAAAATTATATAGAATTTTTCTAAACTAATTTAAAAACAACTCATGAAATGCATTATGTAATTTTGAAATAAAGCAAAGGGGTTTTGGTTACCTCGTCGTTGAAAGTCGTTAAGGCATAGTTTTTCACCTTGTTTTCATCGGTTTGCTCCTCGTCTTCGGATGCACTCGTTTTGTCCCTAGTCACCTTGAGTGCTTTCTTGTTCTTTGACAACTTTTTCTTTTTAAGTTTATTTTTATTCTTAGCTTCATGTTTTATAAATTTTATAAATTTACTTGTGAGGAGTTCTATGTCATCATCACTTGAGCTTTTGCTCGAGTGGTCTTCTTGAATTCTAAGTGTCAAATCCTTCTTGTTCTTTAGAAAGTTGTTCTCAAATTCATCAAGTTCATCATACGTCTTGCACATTATTTCATAGGTCATTAATGACCCGATAAGTTCTTCAAGAGGAAAATAGTTCAAGTTTTTTTATTCTTGAATAGTCGTTACTTTCGAATCCTAATTTTTAGAAAGTGATCATAAAACTTTATTCATAAGTTCAAGATTTGAAAAACTTTTACCAAGAGCTTTGAGACTATTGACGACATCCGTAAAATGGGTGTACATGTCTCGAATAGTCTTACTTGGTTCCATATAAAATAATTCAAAATCACGCATCAAAATATTTATTTTAGAGTCTTTAACTCTACTAGTGTCTTAGTGTGTGATTTCTGTTGAATCTCGGATTTTGATTATATAATCAATTGGTGGGTTAATTGATCTAATCCATATTATTGAGTTAAGTGTGCAGGATTAACTACGATAACCAGAAAACATAAAGCAAGGATACCGGAGTCGAGCTCGATGGACGTTTAAGAGACCAAAGAATCATCGGAGATGCTGCCGGAACCAACCGAGAAGAAATCGGGAACGTGTCGGAAGTTCGCCGAAGAAATCGTCGGAGGCTCGCGGAGATCACCGAGAAGGCTCGGCTACTCGTTAAAGTCATCACAAGATCGAGAGCTTGATGGGAGTCCGTCGGAAGAAGTTCGTCGGAAAGCTCGCCGAAACAAGACTCGACGTTCGCGGTTAAAAGCCTGCTTAGGATATGTTTTTGTTATGTAGTTCACTTGTAATTAGGATTAGGATTAAGAGATAATCCTATATCCTGGTTAGGGGACAACTGGGCCCAAAGTCAGATATGGTTTGGGCATAAATTAAGCCAAACCAGTGAAATCAGAGTGCCAGGCGGTGGCACTGCCTGGCTGGGCGGTGGCACCGCCCAGCACACGAGAGCTGGGCGGTGACACCTCCTTGGCTGGGCGGTGACACCTCCTTGGCTGGGCGGTTGCACCGTCCAGCACCCGAGCATTGGGCGGTGGCACCGCCTGGCTGGGCGGTGGCACCTCCAGCACCGGGAACCCTAAGATAATTCAAATTTTTGGAGCCCAAATTTGAATCCTCTTGAGGCCTATAAATACCCCTCAAGTCTCAGTTGAGAATACAACTTTTGAGAAGCATTTTGATTGAGAGAAAAGTCTTAGAAAGTCTTAGCAAGTCTTGTTTTCAATTTGCTAGAGAGTTCTCCTCCTTCTTTCCTATTGAAAATTTGTAAGAGGTTGAACTGCTTGTAAAAGGTTGTAAGAGGGGTGTTTACCCTTCCATTTCAAGAGATTTGCTAGTGGAAGGTGGGAGCCTCATCGAAGAGGGGCATCGCAAGTGGAGTAGGTCATTTGACCGAACCACTCTAAAAATCGGCGTAATCTCTGGTTTGCATTTTATTATTGTCATTTACATTACTACAAATCTTCTTACTGCTTTAGTTCCTATTTACCCTTGCTGCGCAACTTTAAGAATATGCTTTCAAGTTAAACTTTTCAAGTTTCGTTCTTATCGTACGAAAGATTTTGTTAAAATCGAAGTTTTAATCCGCTGCACTAATTCACCCCCCCCCCCCCTCTTAGTGCCGCTCCGATCCTAATAAGTGGTATCAGAGCGAGGTTATCTCTCATATTTGGTTTAATACCCAAGAGAGATGGCTTACTCCGGCATGCAAGAGGGCCACTCTATTGCACGACCACCTTTGTTTAATGGGTCAGATTACACATATTGGAAGACTCGCATGAGGATCTTCCTCATTTCTATGGACTTTGAGCTTTGGTCTATTGTTGAGAATGGATTTCAAAAATCTTCTCTTCCGATGAGCGAATGGAATGAATCGGAGAAGAAGGTTTTTGCTTTAAATGCAAAGGCTATGAATGCCTTGTTTTGTGCATTAGACAAAAACGAATTTAATCGTGTTTCAATGTGTGATTCGGCTTTTGATATTTGGAGAACTCTTGATGTCACTCATGAAGGCACTAGCCGAGTGAAAGAGTCCAAAATCAACATCCTTGTGCACTCTTACGAACTTTTCCGAATGAAACCAAGTGAGTCCATCGGAGACATGTACACCCGGTTTACGGATGTCATCAATGGACTCAAAGCTCTTGGTAAAGATTTTACTAACTTTGAACTAGTAACTAAAATCTTAAGATCCCTCCCTAAAAGTTGGGATCCAAAAGTTACGGCCATTCAAGAGGCCAAAGACCTTAAAGCATTCCCTCTTGAAGAACTCATTGGGTCTCTAATGACCTACGAAATGACATGTCAAGCTCATGACGAGCTCGAGAACCCCCTTCCAAAGAACAGGAAGGATATGACACTCAAATCACAAGAAGACCACTTGAAAGGAACATCAAGTGATGAGGACAGTGACAATGACATTGCACTTTTGACTCAAAAATTTAAAAAATATTTAAGAAAGAACAAACTTAAAAATAATATAAAAAATAAATTTGAACAAAAGAAGGACCAAGTGATTTGCTATGAATGCAAAAAACCGGGACACTACAAGAACGATTGTCCTCAAGCCAAAAAGAGGACATCAAAGAAGAAGGCGCTCAAAGCAACATGGGATGATTCAAGCGCGTCCGAAGAAGAGGAGTCCAACACCGAGCAAGTTGCTCATTACGCGCTAATGGCTTTAGAAGAAGAGGTATGTGATTTATTTAATGAAGATTTATCTTTTGAAGAACTATCTATTGCTTTTCATGAATTATTTGATGAATGTAGAACTATTAGCAAGAAGTTAAGTATCTTAAAGAAAGAGCATGCTTTGCTACAAGATAAGTTTGATAGTCTTCAAACTCCTCCATGCTCTAAGTGTGGGCATTTAGAAGCAATAAAAAATAAAAATTTACTTCTTAAGGAAACCTTAAACAAGTTTAAGGTTGGTAGCAAAGGATTAGATATGATCCTTGCACACAAGGGTCACATCGCAAATAGAAATGGAATAGGATTTGTAAAAGGATTACATCAAAATCCTACCACTTTCATAAAAGGACCTACATTACATGTTTCCTCTTATATGAAATGCAACTTTTGTTGCAAATCCGGACATATTGCCTACAAATGCCCATTTAGGAAAATTAGTTCACAAAAATTAATATGGGTTCCTAAAGGAACTATAAAGAATTCAATAATAAATAACAAAGTTAGTGGGTCAATTTTTGAGGCACCCAAAATCAAATGGGTACCTAAAAAATCATCCTCTTTTGTAGACAAACCCACAAGCTAGGAGCAAGAGATGGTATCTCGATAGTGGATGCTCAAGATATATGACTGGAGATCCATCTCATTTCTCTATACTCACTAGCAAAGAAGAAGGGTACGTTACCTTCGGAGACAACAACAAGGGCAAAATCATTGGCAAGGGAACTATTGGTAACAAATTTAATTTTTCCATTGATGATGTCTTACTAGTTGATGGATTAAAACATAATCTCTTGAGTATTAGTCAACTATGCGATAAAGGTTATATCGTTAGATTTGAATCAAATATGTGCATTATTGAAAAACCAAATCATAACATGACTATGATTGCTTTAAAACAAAATAATGTCTATACCATCAATCTTGATGAACTAGGTAATTAAATGTGTTTCTCCGTCGTAAATGATGATACTTGGCTTTGGCATAGGAGATTAGGTCATGCAAGCATGAAAACAATATCTAAAATCTCATCTCAAGAATTAGTACGAGGGATTCCGAATATGAAGTTTATTAAGGATAAGGTATGCGATGCATGTCAACTAGGCAAACAAATTAAAACAAGCTTTAAACCAAAAAATCAAATTAGCACCACTAGACCATTACAATTGATCCATTTGGACTTATTTGGACCAATTGATACAACAAGTCTAGGTGGAAGCAAATATGCTTTTGTGATTGTGGATGACTACTCTAGATACACTTGGACCTATTTCTTAGCTCACAAAAGTGATTGCTTCAAGTGTTTCTCTAAGTTTTGTAAACTCACTCAAAACGAAAAAGGCTTCATGATTTCATCAATTCGGAGTGATCACGGTGGTGAATTCCAAAACCGTGACTTTCAAAATTTTTGCGAAGTTAATGGGTACAATCATAACTTCTCAACTCCAAGAAATCCTCAACAAAATAGAGTAGTTGAAAGGAAAAATAGAAGCCTACAAGAAATGGCAAGAACTATGTTAAATGAACATAGTTTACCCAAATATTTTTGGGCCGAAGCCGTAAATACGGCTTGTTACATCATGAATAGGGTCCTAATAAGACCATCACTATCAAAAACTCCCTATGAATTATGGAATAACAAAAAACCAAATATTTCTTATTTTAAAGTTTTTGGTTGTAAATGCTTCATTTTAAATGAAAAGGATGCCCTAGGTAAATTTGATGCTAAATCCGATGAAGGCATTTTTCTTGGTTACTCCTCCGTTTCTAAGGCCTTTCGTGTCTTTAACAAAAGGACCTTAGTAATAGAAGAGTCTATTCATGTAGTTTTTAATGAAATTTCTGATTTAAAGAAAAATAATTTTGATGATGATCTTGATTTTGATAATTTGAATTTAAACAAACCCCCTCCTCAAAATAGCCATTTGAATGCATCTTCTTCCGAAATTTCTTTACCCAAAGAATGGAAGTATGTAGATGCTCATCCAAAGGAGCTAATTATAGGAGATACAACAAAAGGGGTTCAAACTCGTTCTTCTTTCAAGAATTTTTGTGCTAACGCCGCTTTCCTTTCTCAAATTGAACCTAAATGCATTGACGAAGCCTTAAAAGATGATTTTTGGGTCATTGCAATGCAAGAAGAATTGAACCAATTTGAGAGGAATGAGGTATGGAAGCTTGTTCCTAGACCAAGTGACCACTTAGTCATAGGTACTAAGTGGGTCTTTAGAAACAAGCAAGACGAAAATGGTATCGTGGTTAGAAACAAGGCTAGATTAGTGGCCAAAGGTTTCAACCAAGAAGAAGGTATCGATTACGAAGAAACCTTCGCTCCCGTGGCTCGATTAGAAGCCATAAGGATGCTCCTTGCCTATGCTAGTAGTAATAATTTTAAACTATTTCAAATGGATGTCAAAAGTGCTTTCTTGAATGGTTTTATTTCCGAAGAAGTATATGTCGAACAACCTCCCGGATTTGAAAATTCTCTTCTTCCTAATCATGTATTCAAATTGACTAAAGCTCTCTATGGCTTGAAACAAGCTCCTAGAGCTTGGTATGAAAGGCTTAGTTCCTTTCTTATTTTAAATAATTTTACCAAAGGCAAGGTTGATACTACATTGTTTATTAAACATTTTGAAAATAATTTTCTTATTGTGCAAATTTATGTTGACGATATTATTTTTGGCTCTTCGGATGAATCACTATGTGAATCATTTGCCAAATGTATGAGTCATGAATTTGAAATGAGTTTAATGGGTGAATTAACTTTCTTTTTAGGATTACAAATCAAACAACTTAGTGATGGTATATTTCTTAACCAATCCAAATATACATTAGAATTGTTAAAACGATTTAACATGGATAATTCAAAAGCAATAAACACCCCTATGAGTACTGCGACTAAGTTAGATATGGATGAAAATAGTGAAAATTTTGATCAAAAAACATATAGGGGAATGATAGGTAGTCTACTCTACCTCACCGCGACTAGACCAGATATTATGTTTAGTGTAGGACTTTGCGCTAGGTTTCAATCTAATCCTAAATTATCTCATATAAATAGTGTTAAAAGAATATTTAGGTATCTTAAAGGAACTCCAAATTTAGGATTGTGGTATCCAAAATCTGAAAAATTCGATCTAATAGCTTATGCAGATGCCGATTTTGGCGGATGCAGGATAGATAGAAAAAGTACATCCGGAACATGCCAATTTTTAGGATATGCACTTATTTCTTGGACTTCCAAGAAACAAAATTCAGTTGCACTATCTACGGCGGAAGCCGAATACATTGCTGCAAGTGCATGTTGTGCACAAGTCATTTGGATGAAAAATACATTAGAAGACTATGAAATTCACTTTAAAAACATTCCCATAAAATGTGATAATACTAGTGCCATATGTCTTACTAAAAATCCAATTATGCACTTTAGAACTAAGCACATCGATGTTAGGCATCATTTCATACGCGATCATATCCTTAACAATGATGTTGTTCTAGAATTCATTGACACAAAGCATCAATTAGCAGATATATTTACAAAAGCTTTGAATGAAGACCAATTTGAATTCATTAGAAGGGAATTAGGTATGTTAAATTGTCCCTAAGAATAAACTTGTTTGAATGGATTTTCCGTAAAGTTTTTCATTCTCTCTCCGTTTCTCGGTGACTTGTTAAATTATCTTATCCTATCTTGAGTCAAACACCGCTTCCATCTGATCAAGATTAATGATTTTATGATATTTTGAATCTCGAAATTGATTTTGATGGCTTGATTATGAGTTTCAAGTTGACGAATTGAATTTGAATGGATTTGTATTCGAATTATGATCTTGACTTATTGGAGTTACTACTCAAATTTTTTTTTCTTATCCCAATCTCTTCTTTGTACATCTACAATTTTTGTTATTTATAAAAAGAAGAGATTTGATAATATGGATGAATGCTGAATTTTCCTTTAAGATGAACTCTGCGTAAATATTTTAGCATACTTAATTTTGAATGATAAAATCTTTGTATGATCAATGATAATATAGATGAGTGATGTATGATCAATGATAAAATCTTTGTATGATAAATTATGTGCTTCAAGTCTCATTCCCTTTTTGTTGATGACAAAGGGGGAGAAAAGTGATGACTTGTATCATTTTAATAGCATGACTTATATGAATTGCAAAAGCTTGTGTGATATGAATGTCTTATATGCCTTGCAAAATCCTTGAGAATATCACAAGATTGATTGATCATATTGAAAGCATGCCTTACATCGATATCATGAAATTTATATTGAAGATCTTTATCTTCTGTCGTAGCAAAATTCGTCCCGTATCATTTAACTTATGATTTTCATCGAAGTTTCGTACTTACTATTGTTTAATGAGGATAACGATAAGTTCTACGATTAGAACTTATCGGGTTATGCTTGAATCCAATGGGATGGAATTCAAGTGTTTTTTATCTTCTCATAATATGGCATATAGATAGGGGGAGTTATGTTTAACTCCGTCATCAATTGATTGTCATCATAAAAAAGGGGGAGATTGTTGAATCTCGGATTTTGATGATATAATCAATTGGTGGGTTAATTGATCTAATCCATATTATTGAGTTAAGTGTGCAGGATTAACTACGATAACCAGAAAACATAAAGCAAGGATACCGGAGTCGAGCTCGATGGACGTTTAAGAGACCGAAGAATCATCGGAGATGCTGCCGGAACCAACCGAGAAGAAATCGTCGGAGGCTCGCGGAGATCACCGAGAAGGCTCGGCTACTCGTTAAAGTCATCACAAGATCGGGAGCTTGATGGGAGTCCGTCGGAAGAAGTTCGTCGGAAAGCTCGCCGAAACAAGACTCGACGTTCGCAGTTGAAAGCTTGCTTAGGATGTGTTTTTGTTATGTAGTTCACTTGTAATTAGGATTAGGATTAAGAGATAATCCTATATCCTGGTTAGGGGCCAACTGGGCCCAAAGTCAGATATGGTTTGGGCTTAAATTAAGCCAAACCAGTGAAATCGGAGTGCCAGGCGGTTGCACCGCCTGGCTGGGCGGTGGCACCGCCCAACACCCGAGAGCTGGGCGGTGACACCTCCTTGGCTGGGCGGTTGCACCGTCCAGCACCCGAGCGCTGGGCGGTGGCACCTCCAGCACCGGGAACCCTAAGAGAATTCAAATTTTTGGAGCCCAAATTTGAATCCTCTTGAGGCCTATAAATACCCCTCAAGTCTCAGCTGAGAATACAACTTTTGAGAAGCATTTTGATTGAGAGAAAAGTCTTAGAAAGTCTTAGCAAGTCTTGTTTTCAATTTGCTAGAGAGTTCTCCTCCTTCTTTCCTATTGAAAATTTGTAAGAGGTTGAACTGCTTGTAAAAGGTTGTAAGAGGGGTGTTTACCCTTCCATTTCAAGAGATTTGCTAGTGGAAGGTGGGAGCCTCATCGAAGAGGGGCATCGCAAGTGGAGTAGGTCATTTGACCGAACCACTCTAAAAATCGGCGTAATCTCTGGTTTGCATTTTATTATTGTCATTTACATTACTGCAAATCTTCTTACTGCTTTAGTTCCTTATTACCCTTGCTGCTCAACTTTAAGAATACGCTTTCAAGTTAAACTTTTCAAGTTCCGTTCTTATCGTACGAAAGATTTTGTTAAAATCGAAGTTTTAATCCGCTGCACTAATTCACCCCCCCCTCTTAGTGCCGCTCCGATCCTAACAATTTCGAGTGTGTGCCAAATGTCAAAAACCATTTTGCAAGTTGAAACTCAATTAAATTCATTTTTGTCTAAGGCGCAAAATAGAACATTCATAGCTCTAGCATTTAAAGAAAAAGTCTTCTTCTCTAAATCATTCCAATTGTTCATTGGAAAAGAAGACCTTTGAAATTTATTTTCAATGATATTTCAAATATTAAAATCTAAAGAAATCAAGAAAACTCTCATTTGAGTTTTTCAATATGTGTAGTCCGTCCCATTGAACATGGGAGGACGAATGATAGAGTGACCCTCTTGAAATATGAAAAGAGCCATTTCTCTTTGTGTTAAACCAAATGAGAAAAATCATGACTTTGATACTAACTGTTAGGATCGTGTCAACACTAAGAGGTGAATTAGTGTAGCAGATAAAAATCATCGGTTTCAAAAATCTTCATTTCGATTAAACCCATTTCGGAAAGATATTAACTTGAAATCTCATTCGTAAGCGTAGTGAAAGCAGTAAGTAGGTAAGGTAGTTTGCAGTAAAGATAAATTTCAAGAATGAAAATGCAAACTGAGTTTTATAGTGGTTTGATCGTCGTGACCTACATCTACTCCGTCGATTCCTCTTCCTTCGAGGCCGCCGGTATCCACTAATGATATTCCTTCAATGGGCGAAGATCAAGTACCCTTCAACTCAATTCTCCTTTTAACAGGTTTAGGAGAGAAAATTTATAACCCCCTTCACTCCTCTCTTAAATAAGACTAACACTTAGAGTTTGAGAGGAGTTCATACAAGATTACAATAGTATTTTCTTTTTTTTTTCTCTCAGTTGTGTATTTGCTAACTAGGGATGAGAGGGGTATTTATAGCTTTAAGTATATTCAAACTTGGAGCCTAAAAATGTCTCATCCTGGGTTTTCTAGGTCCTGGCAGTACCATCACCTGTGTTGGGCGGTACCACTACCTACAGCACTAAAACTAAGTGGTGCCACCGCTTGACACTTTACCGCTGGGTGGTACCACCGCTTGACAGTCTCTTGGAGATTGTGTCTGGGTGGTACCACCGCCTAAACTGGTGGTACCACCACCTAACATAGTCTCGGGGACTATGCCATAACGGTTCCACTTGTTGGGTCACTGTTTGGGCCTTTCACTTGGCCCAACACAGCCTAAACTTGGGCCCAGTTGGCCCCTAATTAAGTTGGTTTAATTATATTCTAAACTGACTCAATTAGACTCTAAACTAACTCGATCTAGACATAATCGATTATAAACCAATCCTATGTTGTCTGGCATATCATTGGTTCTTCCGGTGCTTCATCCAATCCTTCAATGCATCATCCTCTCCTTCGGCGTATTGCCCAATCAGCATGTTATCTTCTCACAACATCTGATCTCCTTGGTGCAAGTCTGATCTTCTTGGCCTGATGCCTGAATTCATGGATCGAAGTCTTCTACCGATATATCGATCGATCCTCCAACTCGATGTCCGATCTTCTGACATGTTTGCTCCGGCCTAACATCCGATTCCTCCTGTTTTAATTGATTTACCTTTACTGATCGAAGCTAGTCCTGCGTCACTTAAACGCACATCAGATAAACACTATCAATTGGTTTTATCATTAAAATCTGAGATTCAACAGTCATTTTAGGTCTATAAATACCCCGACTATTCCTAGTTGGAAAAAGCACGAATTAGAATAGAAAGGGGTTGTTATTCTAGGTTGTAAAATTGCTAAGTGTCCTTCTCCTCCCTTTCTAATTTTGAGATCATTCAAGAGAGGTGTGAGGCTTATATGAGTTGTCTCCTAAACCCATGAAAAGGAGAAAAAGTTGTAAGAGTGTAGTTGGTCTTCGCTAATTGAAGGAAGACCAGTAATAGAAGCTGATGGTTTCGAGTGAAGAGGAATCAGGAGTGGATGTAGGTCACGACGATCGAACCACTATAAAATCTTGTTTGCATTTACTTTATGCTTATCATTTATATTGTAAACTGATTACTTACTACTTTCACTACACTTATTATGCTTTCGTACATGTTATCAAGTTAACATCTTTCTTATACAAATTTCCGAGGTACTACTAGTACTGGGTGGTACCATCGCCTGCCAGACTAACAATTGTTGGACAGTACTACTGCCTGACACATGGGAGACTATGTACTGATGGTACCACCGTCTGACATTGGTGGTACCACCGGTGGGTCTTCCGAAAAATATAGACTTTGTACATTCCAGCTCATAGGTGATTACACCGCTTGACCTAACTTTTGGTCACTAAATGGGCCTCCCAATCGACCCAACTCAACCCTAGATCAGGCCCAATGGGCCTTTAATTGAGTTAGTAGAGTTACATCTAAAACTAACTCAATTTACGACCTAACTACGATAATTAAGACCTAAACAATTACAAGACAAGAAATCTAAGTTGTCCGATATGTCATTGGTTCATCCGAACTCCGGATGAACTTTCATCATCTAAACCTTCGGTGTATTGTCCGATCTATCAGCATGTTGACTCCCACAATGTCTGATCTTTGCGCAACATCCGATTCTTCCAGCCCTTTGCCCGATCTCTAATTCCGGCTCAACGTCTGATTCTTTTACTTTAATTATTTTACCTTTTCATGATCGAAGTTAGTCCTGTATCACTTTTCTATGGTTAGATTATAAACTCATCAATTGATTTGATGATCAGATTTAACAGGGAAAAGGTTACTCTTTGAATTGCTACCACTAAATAAAGGAAGAGGTTTAAGTAACATTATGTAGATCAACGAAAGTGATAAATTATTTTTATTTTTTTTAATAAACATTCAACAAATAAGAGGTCGATAATAGTGATCATATATTTATTCATAAAATTTAAGGTACAAATGAGGTAAAAAATATTTTAAAAAATAGTAAATATTGCAAAATAATAATTTCTTATTTATAAGAAAAAATATATATTTCCATTGGAAAGTGGAGTCCTAAGAGAGAGAAACGATTTGATTACAAATTTAGACTTATGGTTATAAAACTTGTAACCAAAAAACCCGGGCGTAATGAAAAAGAATGCCTAATTGATTAGGGCTTCAAATGATCTTAGCTGCTCACGATCAGTTCAATGGTCATTAAAAAAGCAAATATTGCATCCATCGACCAAGTTGGCTTTGGAGTTCTGTGGCCCGAGGGTTCCGTTCTTGTTTCCGTTTGATCAACCTATGTTTTCTCTTATCTATGTGTTTGTACCTTTGTATGCAAATTGCTAATACTTTATAGTGAGCAGCTCCTTTCCGAATTTTGAAAGATGGGAGTGTTGTAATACTTTACTATCTTCTATTACTCTAACAATTACATGTGATGGAACCAAAAAAATAAAAATAGCATGCTGAAAATAAATGGCATACTTGACTACTTTCTATCACTCCTCTACTGGTCTTGTATGCCTATGTTCCTTCATCACACTTCACCTACAAATTAATATTCGCTGTTACACAAGAAATGAGCCAGTAAATAAAACAAACACTTTGACCAGGAAGCAACATGATAACATAATTTACTTCCTCCATTTTACATTTCTGAGTCAGTTGCACTGTTATGTGTGTGTATACTCAACACACGCACACGACACAATCTGAATTTTTAGGCATCAAAGGTCACATAGAGCAACCCTTTTTGGAGGCCATGGCTTCTTCATGGAAGGAGGTAGAAGTTCTATCCACTTGAACTGTATCATCATCATCATCATCATCATCTTCAGCATACAAACAAGTACCTGCGGGGTTTTCGAGTGGATCACACACTCCGTTTTATCAAGCGGTGACTTAACAATACATTAACAACAAGCATCTGCTACCTTAACCACACATCTCAAGTTCTTCTAAGAATCATCAATATAACTGGAGGTGAAAAAAAGGAATACTAATAATAATAATAAGCAAATCAAGTTTCTACCTATCTAGTTAACTCGCAATAGTAATTCTAAAGAAGACAAACCACGCATACGCAAATCCAAACACCACGAAAGAAGAGTGAGATCGATCACAAGAATATACAGCACACGTTCTGTACGCGGCATGGATCGGACTCCCATCATCTCCTGGAACTGGAGCCGGGGGAGCATCCACAAACCGCAGTCACGGTTTCGACCTCTCTTCGGTGGAAGCTCCGGTGGCAGTTGCAGGCGGCGCACCTGAGGGCGTCACTCGTCCCCTCCTCTCCCGCCGCCATGAACTCCAGGCAGCCGTCGACGGCATATCCACCGACGTTAGCGGCATGGTTCTTCCTGCACTCCTTGTATCTCACCACCGATCTCTCCTTCTTCACCACCGGGCCACTAGAGGAGGTCTTCTGAGGCTCGTGTTGAAGGCCCATGCTGCTGGTTGGCTCTTTAAGCTGGTCGGCTGCAGTCGTCGCTCTTGGGTTAACAAGAAGAGAAGGGATTTGGCAGGCAAGAGTGAAGGAGGGATCGAAAGGAGTGCTGTCGCTTCACGTTATAGTGGACTTACATGGAAGTGGCGAGGCACTGAAGTAGGTCGGCTCGGTGGTTGCTTTGTCAAATTATGCTACTCTCTCTCTCTCTCTCTCTCTCTCCACACGTTGATAGACGACTTGCGATTTGGGTGATTCTCTTGGTGGCATAATCTAAAACTAGGATAGGTTTATATCACACAAGAAATGATGATGACTAGTTTGATTCCATCGATTTTTGGTACACTTCCCATGGTATCAAATATCGCCCTTTTTTAGGGAGAAACTTAAATTATGGTCTGCTTTATCTAAAGTTAACTTTGGAACACTAATGAAGGAATTAATAATATGTTTTAGCATCAAAGGTTAACATCAAACACGGAGCTAACAACAGGAATTAGCGATGATTCGGTAACTATGGAATAATTAACTAAAAGCATCTAATCTCCAAGCTTTGGTACAATAATTTATTATCCTCTGGAACATCCTACACTCAAAACATTAGGAAAGTAAATCAACTTGCTTTTATTATCTATCTGAAAGACAAGCTTTGGTAGACAGAGGAACTTATTCTTGAAACACCAACCTCGAATGCACGGTTTGGCATATATTCAACAATCATTAAGAAATAAGAGGTAAATTCAGATATTCTTGCACATACATTTAAGCCAACAAAGTCCATCGTATAGCCATTTACGTTAGACACAATGTGGTGGACACAAGTATGATGATACCTTTCCATACTTTAGCCTCACGCCATCCTATTGTCAAAGTGTCGGCAATGGAGCATTGTAGTCAATAATACTACGACGAAGCACCTTAGTCAAATAGTGTGTTGCTTCGTGGACATGTAATTTAGGTCCACTCTTTACCATTCTATTTATTTGAAGATATATCAATCTTAACAATTGAAAATTGACCGCTAACAAGAACATTGATCTTCATCATTCCCGAGTCAATTTATTTTTTGTGACCTTGACTTTCTTCATTTGACCATGTGGTGAGTCTTCTAAGTATGCAAAATAAATTAATAATAATAATAATCAACGATAACACTGCATTCTTTGTTGACACACAAATCCTTAGGAATACGTTTCTAATAAGAAGATAATAATGCACTTTTCTTTTATGTGTAGAGCAAGGCCACAAACATCAAAAGACATCCTAGTAATGTGTAGGAGCATGGAAAAGAAAATCAAACTAGAAGATAGATCATCATTTACCACAGAATCTAAAAAATATATATAGCTTGTTGAAGTGTATTCATTCCTTTTTAATATAAAAATATACCATCTTTTTTTTTTTAAGCCATGGTCCTGCAATCTACACAGTTCACAATTAGAGATGCACATTTTTATACACCAGATAAAGATAGGAATTTAGCCTTAGGACTTTGCCATTAATGCATGAGGTCTTTGCTAGCTAAGTTAACAGACACATTTTAGATGTGAAGCATTTAGTAAATAGCTCTTAATAGAAAATTTTCAGAAATTCAATCTTTATTTTGTAGGTGTGGAAACGCAATCAAACATTACCATCTGCTATGGAATTGACTAAATTATGCGTATAGCTCTTCCACTACTGATTCTATTTTAAATTGGTCTTTAAACTACTTTTGGGTCAAACCGGACACTGAAGTATAGCTCTCATAGCACTCGAATCCTTCCTTCGTCTGCCACAAAGTTTTTTGCTGGCTTGGCTTGGCTTCAAAAATTGGTATAGCATTCACATTTTGAAAACAAATACTTACTTTCCAAATTTTGATTTCAGAACTCTGAAAATTTGGCTTTTATTCTTTGCGTTTATTTAATTGATGATTGGCATGTCATGTGGATCGTTAAATCTAAGCCAACAAAAAAATAAAAAAGTGACCATGACATGGTAATTTAACATATAAAAGAACAAATGGAGATGACAAAATGTTAATCAATAATTTGAGGATCATTTTAGCACCAAAAATAACTAATTTGTGGATCAAATTGAAATATTATCCAGGCAAATCAGAGTACATCGATGAACACAACTAATAATGATGAAGCTAATAAGTGCATAACAAATCACAGACAGGCCAAGTGAGATAAATAAGGGACAGCAAAAATGTGAAAATTTTATACTGGTGCACTCCTCATAATAAAATAGTTTAACCATAATAAGCTATATTCGCTAGTGGGATTAACCATGATAACATAGCTTAAGAAAATCGACATAGCTAGTGGGGTGGCTTAAGACCCTAAACTCAGTTATTTATGACTTATGGGTCCTCTAAAAAGCTACTTTCCAATAAAATTAGGGGGGAAAAAAAGGAAATTTTTTGTGAAGTTTACATCATGACAATCAGTCTAGTCATGGTCGATATCTTAAAAGATTGATCGCTATTAATAAATCAGACAAAAATTTTAATGAAGATTTTTAGAGCAATAGCTAATTCAGTTTGCATGGCTTAGATCTGAGGGAATAGAAGCAGAAATGCTCTAGAATTTTGTCATCAGGATGCCATAGTGATTTTGGGTTGCAAATAGACAATCTAAATTGTTGTGGAATTGAGAGATCAGTTTTCAGTACTTAATCCCAAATTTTGTTCTTCCTTTTGTCAATTTAACAAGCGAAAGATCAACTAGACATGGTTGGTGAGCATCCAATTGCAATGCCATAAAGGTAGTGGTTGGGCAGAATCAAGTACATAGATGGCCTTTGCTTGACACTTACTGCTTAAATATCCCTTACAATAACTGGTAGACTCGTTGGTAGATGGCAGTCCAGAAAGCAAAAGAAAGATTCCTCATGGAAGTGAGCATTGGAAGCAAAAGAAATTGACTTTACCAATATAAATTTTCTGGACTAGCTTAAAGCCATTAGCGTTGAGTGTCTTCTCCTATCATGCCATCAATTTGAGCAGCCAAACTCTGACAGACTAAAATCCAACCTGAGACTACATAATACACCTCCTAATTATGAAAGACACTGTTGCTACATTCACTTATGCTCCATGAGATAATTTTACTTGGAAGAGCTTTGTGACCAAACAGACAGTACTACTGGAGCTCATGGAAGAACAGTTCTTTAAGCATATGGTCTTATAGAATACCTTTGGTAATTGTGGAAGTTGGTAAAGATTGAAGAATTAGGTTATCTTCCGTTTATATGTCCCACTTGATTGCTGTACAACCTGCGGTAGAGGACTTATGAATGACAATCAAGCATGTCATGTATTTTGAAATGGTATTATGAATTTAATTTTTAAGAATGATCATTATAGATAGGCTATATATATATATACTTGAACCACTATTTCAATGCCACCAGTTTCTTTGGACATCAACAAACAATGAGTCAACATGTTCTTGCCACAGCGAAGAATGAAGTCTGGAGGTCGACCAGGTCTACCCACTATGTCACGTACAAGAAATCGTTCTGCAGCTACTCTACAACATGATGTCAGTGACATTTCGCAGCAATTAAGCCCTTAGAAATTGCTTACGGAGTCAGCAGTCGCCCACCATTACTTTGCTTTGATTCCCATTGGCGCTTTAGCGATGAACTCATTAACCTCGTAAAGGACGACCGAGTCTTAACCGTGATGCACGTATTGGCTTCAAAGCTGAAGTTTTAGCGTCAAGCCCAGCTTAAATAGATGGACGAGATTTGTCCTGTGGCCATTAATGGGTTGGACCATCCAAATCAGCGCGGTCCCATCTTGATTACCAAGTTTTGACTCCAAAGTTCCTCGACACTGCGTGGAAGTTCACTGCTTGTTTCTCCACGATAAGACAACAAAGGACCCCTTCTCGGAAGATCGAAAAGAAAGCAATACGTACTGGTTGATTCTCTCTCTTTCCCTCTATATATATATAGATTGGCTACACAAGTCATTCATCATGCACATCTTATCCACGTTACTAGCTTGCTTAATTCTGTAACGAGAAGCATCGTAATGGTCATCTACCTGATTTTGCTGGTTGTGAATTCCGATTTCTTCTGCAACATAAGCCATATCTTCAGAGACTTCCTTCGATTTTGTGCAACCTTCATCTATCTGATGTCGTTGCTGATCAAGTTTGTCGTTCAAAGTGAGACTAGTACCAAGGAGGAAGAGGAAAAGGAAGAAAAACACAACGAAAGTCTGCCACAAGATGCAAAATGCAAATGTT
Organism: Musa acuminata AAA Group; assembly: GCF_036884655.1. NCBI lineage: Eukaryota > Viridiplantae > Streptophyta > Magnoliopsida > Zingiberales > Musaceae > Musa > Musa acuminata. The sequence goes on along the minus strand of NC_088330.1, from coordinate 24,794,869 downwards.
GCAACAAGAAAGGAGAATTGACGTATGATGATATCCGAGTGGTGGTGTGGAGGCTCGGCATGGTGGGTCGATGGAGTAACAAAGAGGTCAAGAGTGGAGATGACTCTATCACGTGCGAAGAGTGTCGAGCGATGGAAGGAATCAACGGGCTACTGGAGGATAAGCTAGCTAGCTTGGAAGAACTGAAGGAGGCATTCTATGTGTTCGATAGGAACGAGGATGGGTTCATAAGCCCTAAGGAATTGTGGTGTGTGATGCGGAGGTTGGGCTTGCAAGAGGGACTTGGTCTATCAGACTGTGAGAGGATGATTCATGTCTTTGATGAGGACAATGACGGAAAGATAAACTTCATGGAGTTCAAGCGCTTGCTCGAGAACACTATTTAGTCTTTCTTCTTCTGCTGTTACGATGGTAGCACTTACGAAGTAGATCCAAGTTCAAAGTGTAGTGTAGTGTAGTGTTTGATCCCTCAACTTAAAGATATTTGAAGTCTGTTCATGATTGAATCGATTCTGATGTTCCTATATTATATCATATTGTCTTCCTTAATATGAAGCTCAGATTAGATTTTGAGTGGAAAGCGAAACTCTCTCAATTTGATATAAATCCGAGTGAATTACACATTAATGCATTTTAAATTAAAGAGAGAACAAAATTCCACAGACAGAAACTAATCAAATTTCAGAATTTATAAATTTTCTAATTAGTTGAACAAATTATCATTTTTGTTTTGTTTTGTTTTGAAGAACTATTCAAGTAAAAACATATACATAATTCGAATTTTTAATAATTCATGGAATTTTGCTACTATAATTAAGCGTACCTTTTAGATTTCACAAACCAAGAAGCCAACTCGCTTCTTCAATTAATATTATTTTTCGAGAAAAATAAAATAAAAAGGTGTTCCTAATTCACGGTCCAGGAATTAGGAGCTCTTGGCCTTTGAACGGTCATGATTAATCCGATGAAGGGGATCTACGGTCTAGGATGTACTAAGAAACCCTAAAAGGCTGCGAAGAGTTTGTTATATGGTTCCGCGACTTCTGTCGGCCGTCTACTTCCGTTGCTTAGGGTTCTCGGGAGGTATTCTCTGTCTTTGCCCCTGTTTCTTTGGATTCGACTCGATACATTTAGTTGTCGCTCGAGGATAATCCCTTTTTTCTCTTTTGCTTACTCTCTCGTGTTTTCGGAGGATAGAATGTTATAGTGTCTCCCACGATCTTGAAGTGGTAATGTATTTTTGCATTTATCTGTGCCGATTGCTGAACCCTGAGCGTCAAATCGCGTAGTGGCTCCAAATCTAGCATTTCGATTCTTAAGTTCGTCTGCGGTTTGGTTGGCTGAGATATCGTGAGATTTTATATCCTATTACTCGTTCGACATGCTTGAAACCCATCCGTCTCATTAAACATGTGCACTCATTGAATTGCTATCATCCGTATCAATCAACGAGTATTATTTCTCGATATTGTTTCTTTTTCTGCTTGTTCTACTTAATCTGAGATTTGTTTCATGTTGAGACTTTGCAAGGTTATATTGGTAGACTGTTGTTGGGGTTTTATGAGGGTATGCATGCGTGCGCGGGTATTTGTGCGATCATTGATTGCTGTAATGGTTACAACAGTATTGCCAATGCTTTTGGATTTGATAAGGATCTCAATATTGTGCTGCAGTTAACCTGGTCCTAGACACACTATAGTAGCTTTATTTGGTGGCCAGAGTTTGGTTTTTTGTTTTGGATGCCTGCAGCCATGAACTGGATTAATTTAGTTGATGTTTGACTTTTAATTTACATTTGCTTTACAGGCAATCCATGTCATCTTTCTCCTCTGACGACTGGCTTTTGTCAGTCGATATGTTGATATGCTGTAAAATTATCTGAGATTTATTTCTTTTTGTAACTGCTACACTGAGAAATGAAGTTGCTAGGAAACTTTTAAGTATATCTAATTCTTTTATAAAGTTGTTACTTTTTCTGAAGGTCTTCAAGAATGAATGTCATGTTCAAAGTCTTTTTATTTCATGCAGTGTTTGTACAATTTGATTTGAGTTTTAGTCTTTTTGTTATATGCTCTTTTTGTAATCTTTTCTGCACATCTGTTGCTGGTTATATTCTAACTACTTTTACATGTTTTCAGAATAACACGTTGAAGGAAATTCAATAAGATGGTTCTCAAGTATGTTCTGTAATTCTACCTCATGCATCATGCATTCCTTTTTTAATAGTTCATCTTGTCTTCCACATCAACATGTGCTCTACGCATGTTTTTTTCCATCGTCCACTTTTGTCCACCTTTCATCTTTCATACTTGTCCTATATCCATGACAGTCTATAAAGTTGGCTAACCATGTGCTATACATTTATAGGCATTATCCACATCTGATTTTCATTTGATTCTCATTTGTGATAATTGAAATCTCCTATTTCAGTTTTGACCGTTGCTTTTTTCAGTATTTTCTGTATCCTAAATCCTAAAATTACACTTTCTAATGTAGACACCGTGCTTTGTGCTAATGCTGCAGGACTGAACTCTGCCGTTTTAGTGGTGCCAAGATATATCCAGGAAAGGGCATCAGATTTGTCCGATCTGACTCACAGGTTTGCTTGCCAGATATTATTTTGGACTCAGGTATCTAAAGGAAGTATTCATTTTTCTATATTAACTAATGCATCAATTTCTTCAGGTCTTCCTTTTTGCAAATTCAAAATGCAAGCGTTACTTCCACAACCGCCTGAAACCTGCTAAGCTTACGTGGACTGCAATGTACAGAAAGCAACATAAGAAGGTTTCCTTTTTCCAGTTCACACTCCATCTATTTGCATCCATTAGTTGAAGTATATTTCATTGTATTAAATACTCTGTGATGTCCATTTATTAGTTCACTTGATTCTTTATGCCACAGATATCTCCAGAAATGCAAGTATCATATATAACTCTGTAAACCTTGTAAACTCTCCTTTGGTGCCCTTGGTTGTTGCAACAGGTGGTAATTTGTAGGAATATTTTAGTAATTTATAGGGTGGTGATTGTATGGGTGGCAATGGGGTTATCTTACCATGGCTCCATTCACCCTTACCTTCAATAACAACAACAAAATCGTAACTCTCAACTATTTGGGGTTGGTTATATGGATCTTTTGCCATTATTGTCATGCGCAGATATGTGTGTGTGTGTATATATATGTGTAGGTATGTATGTATTTACACGCATGACACAATCTGACTTTTTAGGCATCAAAGATCACATAGGTCATATCGAGAGGAGAGGGTGATAATTTTGATTTTCTTGCCACAGGATATTCATGCTGAAGCTATAAAAAAGAAACGTCGTGCCACCAAGAAACCATATTCCAGGTCTATTGTTGGTGCTACCCTTGAGGTCATTCAGAAGAAGAGAACTGAGAAACCTGAAGTTCGGGATGCCGCAAGAGAAGCAGCTCTTCGGTACTGTTCATTTGTAGCTTTAGTTGTTTCTTATGCAATAGAAATTGGATAATTAATTGTGATGAAAAAAAATATATGGCTAGCTACTTCTATCGTCAGTGTAGTTACAGAATCTCCGGAAACCTTTGAGTAATTATACTTATTTTGCTCTTAACCTCTCAGACCATTCTTCAGCATAAGTTACCCTAAATTAGTTTGCTCCATGAAGTGATTATCTTGTAGTGTTTACGTATCTCCTAATCAGACATTCTATCCTTTGCTTTCATGATTATGGCTATTTATGAGTGCTTTGCTGTTGAATTTCTATGTCAATCATGCCTTTTTGTTTTAAATGTCTAATTTCTATATAAAATTATAGTCAATCAGGTATTAAAATATGACATTATGATACTCTAAACTTCTATCATAAATTTGTGATTGCTATGTGCGACCACAATAAGTATTATGTTGGAATATGGTTAAAAATCATAAAAATATGATATTATGTTACAGTTGTTGACCTAAATTTGTAATTGTTATGTGAGAATACAGTTGAATAGGCATTGTGATATTACAGTATGGTTCGGTGGCAATCATTTTCTTGATAACCGGTGCTCTCCTTTTGGATTTGAACTTGCAAATTATCCTGGTAAGCAACTGTTGTTAGTCATCCAGATGGTTACTGCTTGTCTGCTGCTGCAGTGAAATCAAGGAGCGTATAAAGAAAACGAAGGATGAGAAGAAAGCCAAAAAGGCTGAGATCATGGCTAAAACTCAGAAGACGCAGACAAAAGCTGGCGTCCCCAAGGGTGCCAAGGGCCCCAAGCTTGGTGGTGGTGGTGGCAAGCGTTGAAAACCTAGTTTCCCTGCTTATCCATTTCTGTTGACCGTTGAGAAATTTAGTCTGTCTGTTTACTTGTACCCTTTATGAACATTATCTGCAGCAGGTTGTTAAGTATCATATCAAACTTTATCCAACATGAGAAATTTATTAAAAACCTAGTTTTGAAGGTTGATTAATCTATTGGCCGTCATTCTGTTTTAAGATTGTGTCCTAGTTGCAGGGAAGCTTGGCTTTCTTTAATTAAATAATTAAATGGGGAAATTGTTTCTGGTCTCTAGAACTGACGGATCTGGTTGCGAAATTGCTGGTTCAGTCGAATTTGGAACCCAAATCGAACCAATTCTATATGGCTCATCGAATGAATTAGAATCACATATTTTTATTTTTAAATTTCTCAAAATATCTCTCCATTTTTTAAACTATTGAAGTCATGTATTTGTTATTTTTAGGGGGCATTATTTACTTTTTTTAAATTATTTTTTGGATTGCATCGTTGACTTTGGTTCCGAGGTGATTCAATTCATCTCGGATTTGGTTCAGAATTGTCGAACCGTTAACCCAATTTGAGTTTGCTTCAAATTGGGCCGGGTTGGTTCTTTCTGATAGTTTTGTTATGAACAACAACGACACTAGATATTCTTGTGAAACATGAAATAGCTGCTCCTGATGATAACAGGTTCTTTCCTACATGAAATCTTGTTGGATAATGCTCTTGGTTGCATGCGGATTACATATGCCAGTCGATTGGTACGAATACGCAGTATGGCGAGTATGATAAGTGTATTGGCCGGTTCTCTCGGTATAAAATCAAACTAGCTGAATGATTGACTATTACATTGGTCGGGTGTCGATCATATATAATTTTATGGTTCATTATGGATGATTGAGTACGATTTCCTTCTACTACATGGGATGGATTTCATCTGAGACTACCATTAATTCTTAAAGCATGTTAAAAACCCTAAACCCCTCCCTCCTATCTGTGCTGTTATTTCCCATCTCCTTTTATCCTTTTCTATTCTCCCCTACTCCTTGGTACTAAATTCACTTTGTCATCATGTCATTCACAGACAGTCCTGCGAAAAAGTCGAAAGGGTTGGCTGAAGTCGATTCTCACGAAGTTTTCAACAATGACTAGTCACCTTAACAATATCTAAGGATAAAGACATAGTAAGTTCTTATCCTTGTAAACAAGTGATCCAAATGTCAATGGGTTCATCGATTGTCTTCCCTCGGTTCATCAATAGCATTTATCCATGTACCCCTAACATATATCAGTTCCTTTGTTTTCTCAAAAAGTAATGAGATCATGTTGATCCTTAATGCCATGATGTCAATAGAAAAAATCCTCAAGAGAAAGTTGGCACTCATAAAATTGCTAGCTTAGCGAAGAAACAGAAGACGATCTGATTCAAATTTAGTGATATTCCAATGTTTCTTATTCTCAAATGGCATAAAGCTGAAGTTTATTTAAAGCAAACCTTCAATCACCAGCTCTAGATCCAAAGTAGTGTTCATGGCAGGCTCCAGCAACTGAAACTGCTTGAGATTGATCTTTTCCGATGTCACAGCTTCAATGGCACTTCCCAAGGGCCATGCCGCCTCTCCAAAGAAATCAGAATCACCATATCGAACCTGCCTTACGAGTGTGATGTTTTGCCGTGGCTTCAAGCCTGTTCAGTGAAAAAACAACGACAAAAATCAGAGTCAAGTTTCATGAAATTTGAAGTACCTTCAAGGATCATGGACCGTATCTCACCAAACCCATTCACAAGCAAGGTGTACTGGTAGACGAGATCCATGCATACATATGGCAAATCATTCTTGCGAACATTAGGATACTTGGTTTCTACGGTGTTCATGGTCACTTTGCATGCATGCTTGGCAGCTTCCATGAAGTCTGAAGGTTTAGCCATGGCAGAAGTTGCAGCAGGGTCTACGAAACCCACCTATATATGTATGTATGGTTATGATCAATAATTAAGATAAGAAAAAGAGTTGACCTGATACGATGTTGTTGAGTGGAGTTGAAACTTACATCAGAAGGTCTATCAAAGAAATATGATGCACCATACAGAGTTTTCTGCCCAGCTCCACCACCTCCATTCCACACCCCTCCAAATGTACAACTTGAATATTTGCATGGTTCATCAATTTTGAGGGCCTTGATCACTTCATTCCTACATTTGGTGAAGCTAGAGCCCGAAGGGGAAGATGAAGCATTGTAGAGCTCTCCATCATAGTCATACACCCCTTCATGGAAGGAAGAAAGGAACAATGAAATTTTCAACATTGTTAATGTACACCATAGTGTATAAGCTTGTTTTTATTGCTTGATGTGATGCTGCTGTAGGTTTCATTAGCCTGCTATTGTGGCTTAATAATTGTTGTGTTTTTCATTGGCTGGATTTGTGTTGATATCATATGGAATTGTTCCCACTATCCTGTGGATGATACTCTTTCGACCAGCAAGGTAGGGGAAAGCATAATATTCTCAATATACTTGATGCATGAAGGAAAATCATGATCACAGTCCTCTATGAGCAAAATTTGGTCATTTAATGATAACTCGATCCTTCCTCCAATAGGCTTGCAAGTAGCATAAGGAAGAAAAAAAAAAAAGGAGGATCCTCAAGTAATTCATTTGTCAAGGTGGAAGCTAGTACAGAAAATGACTTGTCAAAGGGGAAAGATGTTCGTAGAGAAGATGGATCAGCCAGCAGAATGTTTGGTTAAGGTTGCGGAGAGAGGAGAACAATGAAAAATGTACGGAGCTTCTAATTGCAATGGCAGTTGACTGAAACAAATGAAATTAAAATCCTTTGGAAAAAATATATTGTATGTCACAATTGTTCTTTTCGAAAATTAAGGCTAGTTTCAAGTGAATTTCACAATTTACCTAGTGTGAAGATAGTAGATTTGTTTGATGATATGTGTTATGCATGTCATAAAATATATGTAGAAGAAAAAATAGCAGAATTAAAGCACCAACCACACAAGGTCACTCAGGCATGCTTTGAGGATCAATCTCAAGGATATTTTCTTAATTCATCAAGTAAAAAAGGAAAAAAGAGTCTGGAAGACAGATGGAATTTATCAAGAAATAAGATCTTGGACATATCATTATTAAGTGATAAAAACAGGAATTATGTGCATTTAATATACAATTCATCTGTCATCTTTAGCTGGGTTTCTGGTGACAATATTAGAAACTTTCAGAATTTGCATGTGCCAAGCAGTTTGGAACTTGAGGCTAAATGCCTACTCTGAAACTGATGTTAATCTTTGTTTGCTAAGTTAAAGAGGCACTCATACAACAAAACTAGAGTAAATGAATGAACACATCAATCAGAACAGTATGATGCTCTAAATAAGTAAAAGTGAAAAATGTAAACACACAATAAGAGTGTTGGAAACAGAATAGCATACCATTGTAGCCACCCAGAATGCAGTAACTGTATGATTTAGTAGCAACTTTTAGGATTTGGGCTCGAGCAGCCAACAGTCCATAGTTCAAATAGCTGTCATGCCAAGAAGTCAGAATTAGGTTTGCAGCTTCAACATTTTAAGAGTAGAAATGCCAGAACAACTTCATTAACAGCTATCAATAATGAAAATTGGATTTTGCTGAACTTTTGAAAGTCTAAAAGAAATAAATACTCATAATCTCCATGCCACTTCTTTAAAGATAGTCTTATTTGAAAATTGCATGTCAGATCTCAGTAGATCATGAGTAAGCAAGTTGCACCTATGAACATATAAGTAGTATTTGGCTCCTTGAAGGAAGAGTTCCTTGACATATGTTTCCTCTCCACTTGGGACATTTGGAGCATTAGCAGCAGCCTTCTCAGAGATGGCATAAGCCATTTGAACAGAACCACCACCCAGATCAACCACTCCAATTGATTCAGAATATTTGTTGCCCAAGTGCCCTAACAAATAGTTTATGGCGACCTACAATGGAAAAAGGAACATAAATCATACTCGTTAAACAAATGAAAGAAAAAAAAAACATGAGGCTATGGTTTTAGTTCTTGGTTAAAAGCAGTTTAACAAGATGTTACAGCAACTTGTTCCGAAGACTAGAAAGTGAATGTAACTTTTGCACAATAAACCAAAATATTAATTTAAGTTGTTTCAGGTTGTAAGGTTGTCCATCCTTTCTTGGTCAAGCTAATGTTGATTATGATTCAGCCTTACATCTTGAGTTGCAAGATTTGTGTGTGTGTTGGTCTTTGGTTTCATTTAAAAGGACTAAAATGATATTATTAAACTGACAAATAATTGATCCTTGATTAATATGTTTTGTTATAAAAGACAAAACTCATATTGGAGTATTTCTTGAAATGAGTACTGATAAAGAACATTCTTTGGAAATGTTTTCCTTTCTTTTCTTGCTCTATCCAAACTAGAACGCCGTGTGCAGATAATTGAACCAAATATATCAGACATATTAAAAATATATATATTAGAATTTATTAATAAAGTAGGTCCTTTCCCAAGTCCCAACAACTTAAACCTTTGGGATATGCTGAATCCAACTAAATCTTATCAGGATACAAGAATGGGTCATGATCTTGAGTCTAACTCCTGCTTTTATTATTTTAGCCAGCGTTTGATTGCTCACAATCGGGTCTGATTGTGCAAAATTTGTTGCTATTTTGTTTATACCATCCTGCACTTGGGTCCACGTGTCAAAGTCTAATCCAGAATGCTTATAAGAAGATGTTAGAGTGATTGGGCCTTTTTATAAAGTTTATGCTTATATGCCTAATCTGGCTTGTATGCTAGGGGTGTTTGAGACGGAATTAATGGTCATCCAATCTAAGCTTTGTTTTGGTACCAGAGAAAGTAATATGTATTAGGTCCTTTTCCAACAACTTAAGATTTTAGAACTAGTAGTAGTTGTTTAATCTAAATTTTATCATGGTCAAAGTAGGTCACAACTTTAAATTATTCAACCCATGTTCGATTGTCATAGATGTGTCTCTGAAGAGACATTCTAGTGGTTAGGTGCAATATGCAGAGTTATGATATAAGGAATTCTTATCATATTATGTAATACTTAAATGGAAAGAGCGAATTAAAAAAATGCCATAGATGTGGAAATTATAGATTGGGCCATTCATGGTCATTTTATAGCTCAAGCTTTCTTGACCATATGTCACTTGTTTTGTCTATGTTAGCAGTATATGAACTAAAAAGACAAGAAACTAGTGACTTTGAAATATTATTAGTTTGTAAAATGTACAAATTCAAATGCTATAATGCCAAAAAGCCCATCTTTAGATCCATCAAGAACTGGTTCTGCTCATCTGCTAATAAAAAATCATGAACACAACAAACTAGTGATGTTGAACTGTTATGATGCTTTTGTAAAACGAACAAGTTCAAATGTCATACCCATAGATAAGATCCTTCTTGATATCCACTAAGAACAGTGACCCAATCATCCACAAGTTCTAGTGAGCTCTTTTCTCGAAGAAGATCCCTGACCTGTAGAATTGAAGGTATAATCGAAACAACTCAACTAAACAACTCGACTCATAAATATACATATGGAAGAACATGGAGGAAAAATGTATAATATGCTGGATGAAAATCTTATTTAGAACCTAATCCGAGGTGATACATACTGCTTGCAAAATTTGGTTGGACTTATCTGTTCCCAGAGATCTCAAACCTGCTGTAGCCTGCAAAGAGATATCAAATTTCTGAAAAATCATTGATTATTCATAGAAAAATAGCTTAAGAGGAACTTTGTATTCACGCATATTCTAGCCAAGATGGGATATGTGGTAAAGTGCAACTTAAAATTCAAGAAGACTGCACAGAAGATTGGGCAAAAATTTTATTGCTTATTGTAGTGCAAATGCCAGATAAGCAATGAATATTAAGAAAAATACAAGCCAGAGAGGAACTTGTTAAAAACACTGGATATTTGAATAGTAGAATGATATGCATCGTGGATTAGTATTTCAAGCAAAATTAAACGGGTTCACAAGGAAATCCACATGTTTGATTCGCTGTTGGTCCTAAGTATGGATTAAAAATGAGTTGCATTAGGCCATTCACCGTCAATGTAGAATAATTTAGGTTTATCCTTTACTACAATAGTTATATGTCAAATGGGTTTTCTTATCGGATAACCATGTCCTCTAGCAAGAGGTTTTAATATTTTTTATTATCTTTGGTTTCATTGAACTTATTAGATCTCATAAACATGGATCTTAATGGATTCTATTATAAATATCTCTTTACAGACTATTAGTGTGAGATAAAGCATAGTATGAAAAAGAAAGGTTTACCCCCACTCTAATAGGTGTTTTGTTCCTCAACTCCTCCGGAATAACGCCTACAGCTTTTTCCAACAACGGAAGAAGTGAGTTTGCAGCTGCTTGAGGATCATCGGCATATGCACTTAACCCTGGTTTTACCTACACAAAAATGATGCAACAAGATGAGAAGTTGAATTGAAAATGATGAGTGGTTAAATTGATCTTGGAAAAAAGAAAAGTTAATTTAAAAATGCTTCAGAAGGGGTTGAACTCTTTGTCCTTTCATTTTTCTTTTTGATATATTTTATTTTGCAGTTATTGAGGACATGAAAAATTGCCTGATTCTTATCATAATAAGTTTTTGCACTACACTTTTGTAGACTTCGCAAACAATGTACTCATGACAAATTCTGTCTATTAGCTTAGAATCGATAGCAATACAAAGTTACAAACCATATCAGAAGAAATTGTTAGAAAGGATTGCTGAAACTGCAAATTGTCGAACAAATACAACATGAAGGGCATGTAAGATTTGAGGACGTTTAAAAGAATTAGCTCAATGATAGAACAGCAAATGAAGATGTTATTGGCATATCCGGATTGGATCAACCTAATGTCTTCACTTAAATCTAATAAGATATTATATTGTTCAAATACAGATTCAATCCTAATAATTATTATAATGGATTCAAGTACTGGTCTTTTTGGTGATACCAAGCAAAAGAGGTCAGTATATTATCAAAAATGATAGTATTATACCAGTCCAGTAGATCATAGAAACTAGTATTGGATCGATATTTTAAATCCTTATTATCATATTCTGGCCAAAATTCAAGACAATTTTATGAATACTATTGTTTAATAGACCAAGCTATAAAGCTTCATACCTGTGATGTCAGCTTAAATTTATCATTAAGTAGATTGTTGGATCCATTGGCATCCCTAACAACAAATAGTAAAGGACTACTTTTTTCTTAGAAACAATCTCCTAAAGAATTCAAAGGTCTACAAATTCAAGTCTGGATCCAACATTAACCTTATCAAGAATTAGATCGAATTCCAACTAGTACCCTGTCCAATGGTTTAATGAAATATAATGTGCAAGGTTCCACTTATTACTCCTAATTGAAGCTCACACCACAGCAGATCATGACTAATCCTGGAGATGCTACATGTAGTATGTGTCACTTTGCTAAAAGTGATAATGACTTAGTAGTAATGTGCCACATGTATTTATTTTATTATTTTCACTTTTCTCACTTGTGGTTAAGATTGTGAAATTTTATCCTCCTAGATTTTGCTCCATTAACCATGTTATAGTCTGTTCACCTACATGTTATCCAATGAAGAACAACAGAAGTTATACTCTTCATTTAAAAGAACAGAATATTTCCTTCACTGATTCTTGGGATGAAACATGGATAATGTATAATACTATAGATGATTTCATTTCTCTTTATAAAAATCCTTTCTAATGTTACTACAGAGAATGCTGTTATTGGTGTGAATCACTAAAAGAACTGATACCACATCAAAATTTACAAATAACCCCTGCTCTCCATAAATCTTAACATATTTTAGTTCTTTGTATGTATTCCATCAATTTATGAAATTGCATCAGAGATTTTGATGTCAAAGTACTTTATATTTTCGAGCTTGTTTTGTTATTAGTTCAGCCAATTTAGTCCTCAGCCTCACCATATAAATTGACCACCATCGTTTTCCCCTTCCTCCTACATTGCTAACACCACCTTTATCAACATATTCATTATTATCATCCTCATTCTCCATTATCATTAACACTACTGTCTTGATGACTATCATCCAGCAACCCAACACCTTCCTCCTATCATTTGATCATAAAAAAAGAAATAGTTCATTTTATTTTTAAAAAAAAATTGAAAGATTTTTTCAGTACATTAAATAACATGCATACCGCTTACACATGGACTTGACCCTGAGATCTATCACTTGTGCAACGATACACTAACTAACACAAATGTATCAATAAAAACGATCATTTTATTTTAAAAATTAAAATTTATTATGATTTTTGCAAAAGATATGAAATATTCACAGAGTAATATGTGCTAGTGACAGAAATTGATGTTAGGGAATTAATTGCAAATTTGATAAAAATTAAGTGTTCAATTGGAAATTTCTTTTTGGCCAGGCTTAAATGTCTTGTGATGTACAGAGACAGCAATGACTCCATAGATGGGTCCCACGTGGTGTCCATCATTCTCCATTCACAAACCAGGCAGGTGATTTAGGCAACCCATAAACAGGTAAGTAAAGTATCTATCATTTTTCAATTAATTTTATCATAAATCCAGAGGTTATATACAGCAATTCTTTATCTGTTTCCCTGTGTAATGGATTTTTCTTTTTTGTAGAGAATACAGGAAATTTCAATAGCTAGAAGTTCATCCCCCATAATTTTCAGGTTCTTATTGACTGAAAATTTTCAGTCTTTTTAATCTGCTGAACTTAACCATGACTTCTAGTGCTTATTAATTACCTACAAAAAATGAATTTCTTGGCTTCAAGAAAACAAAAACTGAGAAACCTCCCCTGTTCTTTACTTATTAGAGAATTTTCTTCTTTGGAAAGGACACCGTTCGGAGAGAATAAAATTGACAAACTTGGAAATGCTTAACCCCCTTGTTTTCCCACTCCTTCCATGTCAAATCTCGAAGAAATAACGTGAAGATAGCATCCCTGAAACGTTAGTGGTATGAGTAACATGAAAAGAGGTCCTCCACACAATACTGGTTGTTTCAATCAACGCCCACCAAAAGAAAGAAAGAAAAAGACAAAAGAATCTGAGAGGAACAAGAAAGGAAAAGAAAAGAGAAGAAAGGAAACAGCAAACTCGTATATACCTTAACGAACAGCTCAATGTCGGACCCTATATGGACGAGCTCCAACCCGTCGTCGAAGCAGTAGACATGGACTCTGCTCCCCGTGCTCCCGGCGTCGAATATTACGGCGTAGCGCCGTGACTCAACCGCCGCAGCGCCGCTGGCCACGAGCACCCGGCCGGTGGTGACGGGCAACGAGATCACTAAGAGAAGCAAAGAGAGAAAGGCGAGGAGGCAGCGGACGCGCGCCATTCTGCCGCTGCTTCGCCGATCGCGTCTGCAGCGCGGCGGTTGGGCCTTGGATGAGCAGAGATAAGCCGTGGAGTGTGATGCGCGTGGGACATTTAAAAACACATCCCACCACGTGGCAACAACATATCCGATTATTATATTATTATCATTATTGTTATTATTTCATTCTTTGGACCAAATTCATATAAATATATAAATATATATATATATATATATTATATGAATTATTATATGTGGTTCACTGACGTAAATGCTAATTAGTTCATTAAGTCACAAAACCCAACGTCAGTGTTGGAGCTTTTTTATGGTTTTGCTTTGGAAGATTCGGAGGAACACCGCATCCACTTTACGTGTTTAACGAGTCACCGTAGATACGCACTTTTAGCATTCAAAGTAATTAATTATGCCAAGATGGCTTATTTATTACCCTAAGATAAAGCGGGCACACATGAATTAGGTGGACGATTAGTGTTGTCCACACATTCCATAGATTTTATTCTTTTACTATAAATTATATAAGTATAAAATTTTAATTAATCGAGGAAGCGATAATACGTATCCACATATATATTTTTCTTCTTCTTCTTTTGAATCTATTTAACCCAAATTCATGCCTGATATGATCTTAAGATCGAGGCTTTTGGTCTAAATTACAATACTGAATTAAAATGAATTTAAATTACAATTCGGACCTTATGATATCCAGAATCCAATTTTCTATGAATTCAGTTCTTCATGAGCAAATATTTTTAGATTTCAGATTATTTAATCACTGGCCTTAAACTCTAACCCATTATATTCAAACAAAGTTACAATCTCCATATCTTGATGAGGTTAACCTCCCAACCACCTCCCTTACTTAGTTTATAAATAAATCTCTCTCTTCTTTCAATTTTATTGTCTATCCTTTTATTTTATTTTATTTTATTTCAAACAAGCAATCAAATTCTTTTACTAATGTTGGCCCATTCAAATTTTTTACTTCATTATTACTCTCTCTCAATGGACTTTAAAAGTGTTTTCTTTGGATGTCATTGACTCAGTTTCCTATGGTTTTTCTCCATGTGTTGTTTCCCATTCAGAATCAAGTCAAATCAATTCCTATGGAGTCATTTTCTAGGAATTGACTATATAAAAACTGTTTGCATCCATACACTATTAACTATTCATCTTGAAAACGACCAATGCACCATTTCATTTCGTTCCTTCTCTTGATATTGATTCGATCGAGATAAGTAGAAGCAACTTGTAAATAATCATAGTTGGTGTGTCATCAATGACACAAGCATAGTCACGGCAACATTAGATCGTAGGATGTTCCAAATACACAATTACTCCATTAGTTATAGTTGTATTTTGGGCTTTAAATTTAATTAGTTTTCTGAGTTTCTTTTACATCTTTTGAATTTTTTCTTAGGCTCAATTGAGAACAGCATTTTATTTTATTTTATTTTTCATAAATTTATTATAAAATTTTCTTTGAGGCCACAAATTATTGGTATCGAATTAAAGATAATTCAAATAAACAAAAAGGCATATCATAAGATCACGAATCACGACGGTGGGTTTCTATTGTGGCCTAACCATAAATAATAATAATAATAAACTGGGCCACGTCAGCTCCCTGTTTCCGAATTCGACTCGAGCTCTCCGCGGCCTCCCTCCCTCCACCGAACCATAGGAGACGACGCTGATTATAAAGGCAGCGCCCCACCAACACAGAGAAACCAAGAAATCTTCTTGCAAACCCTTTCTTTCTTCTTCCTCTTCTTCTCCTTCGCCTTCTCCTACTGCTTTCTCGTGAGCTGAGGGCGCTACAGAGGGCCTTTCCTACGCAGCGGCCAAGGCGAGACAAGACGGCGACAGAGAGATCGACTAAAACCCTTGATTCCTCTTAGGCCGCTGTCGCTGCTTCTACTGCCACAACTATTTCCTTTGCCTTTCGGGCTGAGAAGCCTCGTCGACGAGGCAAGAAGAGATACGATCGATGGCACAAGAGTGTGTGCAAGAAAAGGCGTCTCTTCTGCAGACGCAGCAGCAGCACCAGAAGACAGGTGAGTCCGGAACAAGAAACCCTTCTTCTTCGTTTCTTGGGTTGTTCGTTTCTTCTCTGATTTGCCTACCATTTCGGGAATCTCAATCGACGCGGGTTTTGATCCTTTTCTCATTCAAGATTGCGTCTTTATCGCATGACATGATCACTACGGCTTCCTTTTCGTCTCCGCCTATTCGTCCAATTCACCAATTTTCGTCGGGTTTATGAATGTTTATGCTTGTATTGTCTCCTGGTAGGTTCTACGGCTAAACTAATCCGCAAATTGAAAGCGGCTGCGAAGAAAAAAAGTGAGATAACACGAAGAGCCTTCCTGAAACTTGGGAATCAACTGGTTGACAGGTGCCACTTCATTACTCGCGTTGCTTCTTGATCATTGAAATCGTTCAGGAGTGAATCTAGGGTTCGCAAATTTGACTATTTCTTCTTTCTCCCTTTTGCCCCCCTTCTAAAGTTTGGATCATCTTCCTA
Organism: Musa acuminata AAA Group; assembly: GCF_036884655.1. Taxonomy (NCBI): domain Eukaryota; kingdom Viridiplantae; phylum Streptophyta; class Magnoliopsida; order Zingiberales; family Musaceae; genus Musa; species Musa acuminata. The sequence goes on along the minus strand of NC_088330.1, from coordinate 24,778,683 downwards.
GGTCCATTCCCTTACAAATGCTTCCTTCTAAGATTCTGCCGAAGACACAGCTCTCCAAATTGAGAAAGGTATGATGTGGTTGCTGCTATATCCCATAGTTTTTACTTGTGTCACTGACCAGCTTTCAAAATCTTGGTGTTAGTTCCATACTGAATCTTCTATGCTTCGTGTTGTGCAGAATTTAGTGGTTCCTGCTGATGACATTGTAACAAATAAAGGATATGAGAAAGTTGTTCGGCAGAAAGATCCTGTCGCCGTCAAGTCATCTACTGATTCCACTGTGGATGAGGAAATCTCTCACACCACCTCGGTAAGAAAGTTGAACGCTTCCTTTACTTCAGCATGTACTTATCAGAACATTTGTAACCTTTTCACATTCTGTCTTTGCATAAGGTGCTAGCTCACATAATATACTTTGCTAGTGACCGCATAATACTTTTGTCTGGCTTTGATCTGTACCAAGTCCGCCACAAGTATAGCACTTCCACTGTCGTCAAGCTATGCTAGTGATGCACATACATCAACGATCTCATTGTTACAGTGGTATCTATTGAATTATCAGTTATCTTGGTTATTCTCAGTATAATCTTTTGAGTTTGAGCTGTTGGGTTTCGTTCATAAGGTCAACATTGAATATTGGATTCAGTAGACAAATAAGCGCTCGAGTTAGGTTCTTGATCTTACCGCTGTTAATTATATGTGAAACCTCATAAAATCAATTAACAGATGATAGTGATGTCCAATGTTTAAAATGATAGTAACACATGTTGAGTTCACTCAGATATCTAATTTAGCTAAACATAAACTTGTGGTTGTTCATTACCTTCCGACAGCAAGAGACAACACATTGGATAAACAACGGTATCATCCAGAACTTTCATTTGGAGCACCTAAGATTTGACAGATTGCTTAAGTAGGAAAGATCACTTACATGAACTTCCCTGGTTTATTGATGTCTGAAAATGTAATGAAATGAACTAGAAAGTAACTATTGTACTTGTACCAGTTCGAGGTCTGTAATGTCATTGGGTATCTTTGAATAGGCCATAAAAAAATAGTGGACTAAACTGACTGAGGTCTTAATTTCCAGGACACATAGTCTAGAGCCTTTAAAGTAAAAGAAGCAAAGAGAAAATAATGTAATTATTTAGAAGATAAAGCAGTACAGGGTAAGAAAGACCTGATATGGTCCACTCTAGCCAAGAAGAATGTGAATAACTTTTGTGAGCGCAATAAAGTGCATTGTTATGGAAGGTTTAATTTTGCATGAAAATGTCGACAAATGGTCTTGGGGCATGTACAAGATGTTCTATGGTTTTTGGAGGGAAGAAGAGTTTGTGCTACTTTAACCAGAATCCAACTTATAGTTCAACGAATACAAGATATCACACCATGGGCACATTCAATATCACACCTAAATTTCTGGAGGATAGCTGCCACATTTCTTATGGCATTCAAGTTTACAGAGCTTACTAAAACATAAAATTTTAGTTGTGAGAAGAAGCAAGCAGAATATAAGCAAGGCAGTGCCTCTAGAGTTTATCTTGATGGTGGTTAGGTTTATCTTTTTTATCTTCCGCCATTTTTTTATTTTTCTTTTAATTTTCACTTACGTTGTTGTTGATGAAAGCGGAGGTTCAGGCAGAATTAATTCTTTGCACCATGTATCAATCATATATATGTGTATATATTATCAGCCAGTCGTGACAACAGGTAAACTATCTATGGAAATTTCATGTGTTAGGAGACAGCTATAAAATGATAGTTCCATAGGTAAGGTGGTTGACACAATTTTGATTAGATTTTTGCATCACAAATGTACTGCTAAAGCTGAAGTAATCATAATCTGGAAGTAATATTGGTTTAGAGCTAAAGTAACATGACCAAGTGATAGAAAACAAGGAGTCAATTGCCTAGTTATTGAGCAAAAATGATCCTTCAATCACAACAAATTAGTTACAGAGGCTTACTGGAGAATGCCCTTTCTTCCATTTTGAATCATCAGATGTATTAATTTTCAAGTGCATGCTGTTGGGACTTATTTTGTAGATGCCTTGACAAGTTGGCAATATTGTTATGATCATTAGATAGCATATGACTAGACATTTTTCAATCTATAGTTACTGCTTCACATGCACTCTATTGCTGAAACTATTGATTCTTTTATGTAATTGATGTAAATAACGAGTTTAAATTTGAGCATTTTATCAGTTTTTAATAAACTGAAAGATCAATTTCCAATGTTGATGCATTGCATTCATTTTCTTGAGAGAACAGAGACTACAGTGCTCGTTACCATGCTGGTAAAGGCCTCATGTTTTGTATCTATATATTTAGGATGTCTCTGGGCTTAGCAATGATACGGAGGATCCGGATCATGTTATTGATGCATTGGATGGTGACAGCGAATTGGCTATTGTGGAATATGTGGATGATATCTATAACTTTTACAAACTTGGTGAGGTATGTATTTTCTCCATCTTAACTTCTGTTATTGTCAATAAAAATATGTTGGCTGACAATATAAATTTATTGCTTTTCTTCATATAGAAATGTGGAAGACCTCGGAAATATATGGACTTCCAGTTTGAGATCAAGGAAGAGATGAGATCTACTTTGGCTGACAGGCTGATCGACGAGTTCCACTGCTATGAATTAATACCTGAGACTTTGTATCTCACATTTTATATAGTTGATCAGTATCTGTCAAGGGAGGAAGTGATGGAGACTGACTTAATGCTTGTGGGAGTGGGTGCTATGCTCATTGCATCTAAATATGAAGATCCATTGCCTCTTGGGGTACCAATAATTTTTCTAATCAATCTAATTCAAGTTCTTTGCCTTTTTCCCGCTTACGATGATTCAGTTAATGTCGACATATGTGCTATGCCTATGTTCAGATTGAAGACTGCATTGACATCACACATGGTGCATTTAGCAAGGAACAAATATTGTCCAAGGAGAAAGCAATTCTAGAAACACTCGAATGGAACATTACTGTTCCGACGCAATATGTATTTCTTGCGTATTTCCTGAAGGCAGCCATGTCTGACAAGGAGGTGGGTTTTCTTATGTTTGAGTTTTTTTTTTTTTTTTTTTTTGTCTTCAAGATTCTCGATAGATGCTTGTGCTGATGAGTAAATTAATCCAGATGGAGGACATGGTCCTCTTCTTTTCCGAGTTAGGACTGATGCCGTATTCATTGATCACTTATTTGCCATCCTTGGTTGCTGCCTCTGCTGTCTATGCAGCAAGGTGCACCCTTAAGAAGACCCCACGTTGGACAGAAATGCTCGTGGAGTATACAGGTTACTCAGAGCAACAGTTACTGTAAGTGGTACCAAATTTGATTTCTAGATTATGATCTTTGCACGTTTATTGATCCATGAATCTCTCTACATAGCGAATGTGCACGCGAGCTGGTTAGCCTTCACTCGTCAGCAGCAGAGGGTAAGTTGATGGCGGTTTACGAGACATACTCAGACGCAGAATTTGGAGCCGTTGCGTTGTATCCTCCTGCCACGGAACTACTACAGTCGAAGAAGTCTGCTTCATCATGAGCTCCGAAGACATGGATCGAGGGGGCATCCGATAGTTGCTTTACGATAACAAGATGTAGATCCTGCATAACTTGTTGAATTGTGGACAAAATAAGAGGAGAATGGCTTTGGACAAATTCTTCTATTATTGTATAAGTTGTTAGGTTCTCCCCAGTACTTTTTTTTTTTTTTTTGGTATATATATTCCTTGTTTTGTGTCAGTTTATTTGTTACCCTAAAATAGGACCATCACAGTTGGGTTGGGTTGGGGTGGGGGGGGGTGCGCGGATGCGGGTGCGCGCGAATAAAGAGCATTGTTAGCATTGTAAATCTTAACTATAAATCTTTGCCATGTTTGATAGCATTCTGATGCTACCTACTTACTAAACTGGAAGAATTTGTGCAGGAGAGGTTACTTTAGTTGATAATCCCTCTGTGACAAATGTCGTCCTATCATTGCTTAGCTATCTTTGGTGAGATTTCTGGTTTATTTGGTGATCTGTCAAATTAAAACTTTTGGTAATCAATTGAAAAAAATTCCAATCCGATGTTTTTTCCCATGAAATAAGCCGCCCCCTTTTTAACTGTGGAAAAACTTTTGTTTTTAAAAGTGTCTAAATTGCTTCATTTACAAAGTTGAAGCACTGTTACTGAGGTAGCCCAGCCAGACACTAATTAGCTTCGAAGCTTACTGACCAAATCTTTACCAGGAACCAATAAATCATACATATTAAGTAAGATCCAGCTCGGAAATTGTCATTGGCAAAAACTAAACAAACCTAACATAGGAAACGGGGATGCTGGAAGCCCAAAAAGAAATCTACATGAAACAGTTGGGCGGGGGAAGTTACAAAATTTTGAGTCCATAAATTGCCCAGGAAGGCCAATCCAAATACTGGCACTTGAGTCTGTACAAGGGCGGCCGGGCCGATAACATCGGTTCTTGGTCAAACCATGAAAACAGTTTCGGAATGCCTGCCTCGAGTGTGTGTACAGCTGCTCCCTCAGAACAAAATTGAGATATCAGCAATATTTCAGACTCAGACAAGGCTGAAACTATTTCGAATGTTCAATCATTGGGAGCTTCCATGTGTAGAACCTAAAGAAGACCAGGCAAGAACCAAGTATTACGACACAGCCTTACCATCATTAGAGAGAGCAAAATGAGGAACCGCCGATACGAGTATGTCATAATAAACATACAAAATAATGTCGGTTCAACGATGATAGAGAATAAATCAAAAGAAAAAAAAATCCCTAAACTTAAATTTATTTATTTATTTATTTATTTTTGCATGAGAAGCGACGAATCAGCTACACGTACAGATCTCAGGACTTTCAATTTCTAAATAGAGGTTTTATCTGAATGAGTCATATCACCTATTCTATCTTCCAAGTACAATCTATGGATTCTTAAAACTTCCTTTTGGAACTCATGCAAAAGCAAAAAAGCAATACTGAACTAAGAATTCAAAGAACTAAACCTTTGAAATTTGACCCAGAAAGAACTCTAAATTTAGCTCCGATTAAGGCAAATACAAGAAAATGTTAACCACCTTGAAGGAGATAACGCCAAAACTTGACCCCAAAAAGAACTCTAAATTTAGCTCTCATTAAGGCAAATACAAGAAAATGTTAACCACCTTGAAAGAAATACCTCACTGTGGTGCCAACACTTTGACCCCATAAGGAACTCTAAATATAGCTCTCATTAAGGCAAACACAAGTAAATATTAACCACCTTGAATCAGATACCTCACTGTAGTGCCAAAAAAAAAGGTCTAATAATGCACATCTAATCCAATGGATTGACCTAACATCAAGAATCATGAAACATTTTGCATGAGTTATTCATATAAAAGAGATAAAAAAGAGATAACATTCACAATGCAATCTTTTCAAAATTAGAGATAAAAAAAAGGGGAAACGAAAGAAAATTGACGTATTCATATAAAACCGATGACATCTCACAGAAAATCAGAAACAAATCCCTCAGGATCAATAGATTCAATTCATAATACAAAAGTCAGTCCACTACTTTAATCACGAACGATGATCATCATAGGGATTTTATAGCACGTCATTTCCTAAGCGCTTCACAAAAAAGTTCCATTTTTTTCACAAATAAAAGATGCCTGAGAGATGCAAACCACATAAACAACACCCGAAAGAAGTTGGCATAATCGGATGAATACGATTTTAAGAGTAAGAGAATCAATCGACAGGTTTCCTCAGTTCAGGTCTCCAAAAATCTTCCGCATCGTATGTAACCTCGGAAGAACGAAAGTTATCTCATCTCGATCATCCTCGGAAACCATAAGAATCAATCGAAACAACAACAAATTAACACACACACACACACACAAACACGAAAAAGAACTTCTTTTCCAACACCTAAAAGCAACAAGAACCAACAAAATATGCTGGTGATATAGCTTGGCATGAGAGCAGAGAGATGGCTTGCCAGATGGCCCCATTTCCGCCGCCAACGCAGCCGATGAATGCCTCTCGTCACTGAGAAGACGTTAATTTATAGATGGGATGGGGTGCCCTAATTTCGACGATGAAAGAGCGCACAACGATGAAATAATGGGCCATCATGTTCGGCCCACAAAGGCGCTCGGGGGCTTTGCGGATTCATATTTAAGTCTCTTTTCCATGTATTACCTAAACAATTAATCGAGTAATTTGTGGATTCATATCTCCTCCTCTATATTTTTACCGATGAGTTTATTTGATGACGATTTGATTTTTCAAAATTTAGCATCCAAATTTTGGAAACACATTCAAAATTTATATTACGGGTTTAATACATATTTTAAATATGAATTAATGTTTGATAATTTTATTTTGTATCATTTTTTTTTCAGATATAAGGGTGTAAGCTAACATCAACCTTTTAGCATGCTAATAAAAAATTTCAAAATTTATAAAAATATCTTATGATATCTAGCCTCGTCAAAAATATCTTATGATATCAACTCCTTCTCTCACATATTTTATTTATTTTATTTTCAAAGATTATTTTTATATTTATTTATATAATTTTTTATTTATTATATATTTATATCATATATTTTTTATAAGACTATTTTTATTTATTTAGTTATTTATTTTATTTATTTAAATAAAAAATAATTATTCACTTAGAATAAATATTAAAGATATTAGAAGGGTAAATTTATCACATAATTTTAAATAAATTTTTAAAATATAAATTTATTAAACAATACTTGCATTAATGTATATTTAAAATATAATTTTTATCTATTGTTTATCGATGACTCAGAATATTCTACAATTACACATTCACTTAAGTATTTTTCTTCAAATATATATTAAAAATATAAATATATTTCCCAACATATCTTTAGTATGATTATAGTTTTCAATCATGAAACACTCGGAGTCTACACTTAGTGATCATTATTTCTATTGAAAAAAATAAAATAAAAAACTTAAAATTTATGCTTATGTTATCTTTTTTATATCTTTGTTTTTGGACTTGGAACTTGGATTTTGAAAGTTATAAACAATTCTGATTTGAAGGTATCACTCTCTTATTTGGTTAGCTGGTATGAGTCATTACCTTAATTTAAAAGATATCAATCAGATTGAGTTCACTTGAGTTTTTAATCAGTTCAAATCGTTTAATTAAATTGGCTCAAATTTATAAATGACATGAGCTTAATTTTATAAATATTATCGTGTCATTGGATTAAGATTTCGATTTGAATTAAATCGATTCACTTAAAAAATATATATTGAATTATTTAAAATTATAAATCGATTAATCAAATCGGAGTAATCGGTTTTAAATTGATTCGATTAGATATATTCAAATCGATTTTGGTTCAAATTATTTTATTTTAATCGAACTAAATTAAAAAAAATGATTCGATTCAATTCGATTCGATCCTTAATGGTTTGGTTAGCCCTACTCCCCGTAACCAATTTTGTGAAAGTAAAGCTCACATCAAAATTTTTATCAAGATTTGGAGGGGAGATGAAGAGATAAAAGTGATTTCTCTATTCAATTTTCTTTATCAATTTCTACTTGGTGATTACTTAATCTTTTCTTCTTCCATATTTATTTTGTATCCCATCGCTATCGATCATGGTCGACATCGAGATTATATTCTATGATGGTGTTCTCGATTGAAGTTGCATGAGAAAGTACAACAGTCTTAGAAATCCTACGAGACTTTCTAAAAAGTAATGTAGATAATGTGGAATATAATGATGGATGCATACACACGCCTTGTCGTAGAAGATCTATGTGCGCAATTCAGCTGCATGCCTTTCTCGTGTTTTCACGACATTTTAATCAATTTGCCAGGATCTTGGAATCAAATTCTTTAGCATTAATATGCACGGAATCGAACACTAACTTGACCCAAAAATTCAATCTATCAAGTAAGTATTCACTAACCCTAGTGTATGTATCATACATCCGACTCGTTCATAACATGAGAATATTCACACATGCATGTTGTTTCTCTAATAGACATGAATCTTAGGCGTCAGTAAACCGCATGTTAATTCTCGGAGATATCGATTACGGTGAGTCACTACGATCGCAAGATCACCATTTCTTTCTTCAGCAACCAAGAAAGCTTTCTCGACAATGGCAATACACTCGACACAGTAGGGAATCATGCCACGGCATTCACACCAAGCAGTAGCGTCGGCAGCACCACGGTGATCTCCAGAAACGATGCTTCTTTCTACGGGCACAATGGTTTCAACCCAAGACTGGTCTCTCGGATGAAAACAAATGGAGTGGATAAGCTACGAGCAGACTGATTGGACTTGGATTCCTTCCCGTTCAACACAATAGGAAGCAACAGATGGTGACCCTGAGAACCAAATAAAATCAAATTCCAGACACAGCATCTCCGATGAAGTCTTTTCAGCTTTCAACGAGTTGAACGTTGACTGCGAATGGACCATCTGATGTGCCTTGCTTGTTCTGTCTATCCCACGCGTTAGCACCCTAAAATTGTGCTTTGTTAAAGAGTATCGGAGTTCGATGGCTTATGGCTCTCCTGCTTTATTCCTTTGGTCCCAAGCAAGACTTCAGCGATCAAAAGCAATCCACCTTAAAACTAATCCCAGGCATCTTCAAAGGTTCGATCAACACTCTTCTTCACGCTATTCTATTCTTCTCGAGCTCAGCTGACAAACGATTCCAATTTCCTACTACGAGCTCCGGTTGGCAACAAAAGTATTTTAAATACAGCATTACTGACAAGGAATTCGGCCTTTCTATGCCTCAAGAGTCAAGTCAAACTTGATATTTTAGATACAGCACTCGCATGACCGTCTCATCTCAGATGCTTCGTCCCGCCTACATGATTCGACAGCCGACGGCGTTGTCATCGTTGAAGTAGTCGCCGAATACCGTAGCCTGCGACTCCATCGGGGGCGGGCGATACGCCGGCATTTCGTAGTAGGAAGGGTGATGATGCACGTAGTGAGGCGGTGGACCGGGGTCGTAGTACGGCATGGGAACTGCGACTGGCTCCATCGGGTAGTACACTCGCGCTTCGGACGGCATCAGCGCCGGGCTCATCATGCAGTTCACCTGCGGAATTGTTATTGCAGTTGTCGGGTAGAAGCTCTTTGCTGCGTCGGGAGCATCGCTTCCTCCAGCATCACCGCCCTCCTTCGAGCTCTCCTGACCTTTACCGGCGTCGTCCCCGCCTCCTCTGTTGTTGCTCTCATTGCCGTCGATCGAGTTCGGGCTCTTCTCCTTCTCGGGGTTCGACTTCGCGCATCCAATCATGCCTTCTTTGTCCTTTTTTTTCTTGCTTGGCTTCTCTGTTTTCTTCTCAGAAGCTTCATTGCAGCACGTCCCCTCTCCCTGTGGTTTCTGGGACTCGTCGGACAACAACTCTGCGCTTTTTCCGACCTTTGACAACTTCTTAATGAGGATTCCGACGTCGACGTTGCCGATGACCGTAAGTTTGGGCAGAGTCGGGTGGATTTCTGTTCTCAGCACACCTGAAACCAGTATGTTCCGGTGCAGGAAAGAAGTTACACACGGCTCGCGAAGGGAGTAAAGGGACACAGAACAAGAAGTTAAATGGGAGCTCATGTTGTGCACCTTTGATGCTCAAGGCCTTCGACACTTTCCTCTTGCAGCCCTCGCAGCAGTTAACAGAAACCTTCAATTCAACTCTCTGCAGCCCATATCTTGTCATTCGGACGAATGAACATGCACTCAGATAAATCAAGAGAGAGAGGAAGATCCGTGTTGCTGACCTTCAAATCGTCCTCCTTTGCCATTCTAAACTTGGTTTGCTCTTGGGTGAGCAAGGAAGCGAGGCAGGGGCTCGGAGAATAGAAGGGAAAGTTGGCGGCGATGGCTGTCTGTCAGTTCATGAGGCTCGTCAGAGTCTTTATATACACCAACATCGAGGGTCATCTAGGGAATTTACAGAGACAACTCATGCAATGTACGTAAAGGGAATAGTAGAGCTTCTCCACAACCTTGCATGTTCTCCGTTGCCCGAGGCACAAAGGGCACACTGATTGAGACTTCCATCAGAATAAATATACCCCAAAAGTTGTCGTAGTAGCAGATTCTCCTGATCACGAGCGGAAGGTCCTCTCTGCATCTAATGGCATCAGAAGAAAAGTATGGACAGACGCATGCCTTTCAGCACACCGCACTTGCTCAAATCTGACAACTGAGAGTTCGAGAACAGCTTGAGCTTTGCCTCTTCAAAGCTATACTGATACTCGTGTATCGGTACAATCAATGATCAAATGTAGTTTAATCATAGAATGCACTTTGGTATAGTATAATCATACGATGGAAGGGAAAGCGCCATGCATGCGTTAGGAGAAGCGCATATCACAGACTAGCATGCAGAAGAACATTTATAGTTTGGAATATTGCATGTTGCACGTGCCGTGGAGTTGACATCAAATCAAATTACTAATTTTTTTAAATCAAATGTTAGAAAAATTATATATAACATAAGAAATCATATATCGATAAAAAATTATTTTTCAACCCAATCAAGAGTCGATATATGGAGAACAATCAGTTTGTCACGTTAACACGAGCACGAGGGAAGAATATTTTTTAAAATAATTTTAATTCTAGGAATATTATCTTCACTATTCTCTATAAATAAAAACATGGTAGGTATTGTTCTGCATCTAAAACCTTATTTTCAACTCTCATATTAATATCTCAAATTAATTGAAGTATTAGATCGATCTCGTTTAGTATATTCCAATATTAGTTTTATCGGTGATGCTCAACTTAAGGACTCGTCTTGAAGCAGCACCATAAGAAAGTGAGTCATTAAAAATATCATCAAGGCATTTCATTTCAATCTTTGAAAAAAAAAAATATATATATATATCATATTTGCATAATTTTTAAGAATGATATCAATAATTATATATATAATTATTAATTATTTAGTGGAGGAGTGTAGTTGAATCGGAGACAATTTGAAAATTCACAATCTTGCATCATATGGTGTATTTAAAATCAGATTTTTATTCAAGACATACTATTTTCTCGATCAGCAATCATAGAAGCATACACATGCGTAATCAGACAGGTTTGAATTAGGAATACATTGTCCTTCTCCATTCTTTTCCTTAATGCATTGTTCTTTACAAGCAGATAAGTTGCAGCCACCATGATTCAAGTATTCTTGACATCTTGCTGCGTCCACCTTGGTCACAATAGCGTTGACTGCATATTCCACATAAAGAAAATACATTTGTATAAATATCATGGTATGAAGTCTTTTAAATCTAAAAAAAAAAAAAAAAAGAACATCCTCTATATGCTGTGAAATAAATGTTAATGTTAATAAAAATAAGATGCATATTGGGGCTCAGAAATCGTAGAATAATTTGGCCATAGTTACTCGACGAAAGAAAGAAAAAGAAAAACTATCCGAAGGTAATCTAATAAAATTTAAGAACAAATAAAGAGAGATAATACCGGAGGCGAAGATAGTGAGCACCAAAAGGAAGGAGACGAGGGAAATTTTTGCCATCCTTCAATATGAATGATATTTACTTTTGTTGAGTAAACGACTTCAATTAAGTCATATATATATATAGTTACACGGGCCATGAACAATCATTTGAATATATTATATCCTTGCATTCTTCTTTTGAAAGATATAGTCTTTACTGCATTTGCATGGTTGCAGAGAGCATGAACAATCATTTAAATAGTTTATTTCTTTCCATTCAATCATTTAAATAGTTTATTTCTTTCCATTCAATAAAAGATACAGTATTTATAGCATATTCTAATTTTTTTACTGATTATGTATTATCTACGACCATACATATTTTTGGCTAATGTGTGACCCCAAAACCTATTTGAAAAATTAAATTGAGTTGAAATATACTACTTGGTTGATTTAAAAAATTTTGAGTTTCCATCCTATTTGGATATTATCATGAAATTTACACGAATTCGATCAAGTCAAATTAGGTACTTATTTAAAAAAATTAATCAAATTATCGATTGAATTTGTTGAGATTCGTTAAAGTAATAAAAAATTTCCCTTTTTTGACTTACTTGGTGATTTTTTTTCTTTTAGAATGTTGATGGTAAAAATTAAATGGAAGTTCTAAAGCATGAATTAAGAATGTTAGTCAAAGTTTTTAAATGGTTCGACATGGCAATACTTATTTAACCATAAAATATTTAAGGAATCTTATCATTAGTGAATTTTTTTTATTGATCGATAATCATAATCAAAATCTAATTAGATCTATAACATATCTTATTCAATTAAATATAGCCTAATACTATTACCACTAGTGTTTCTTTTCATAAGCTCATACGAAGAGTTTTGTCATTTATACAATGGGCTTTAGCTTATTTTAGGGTCAAGAATTAGAGAAGAGGTTGAAAACTTTTATGATGATGATGAAATTAATTAATGAATCCAAAACATAAATCTTATATGATAATAAGAGATATAAGAGATACTATGATTATGAATATAAACTACCAAAGGATTTAAAGTTAAGTTAGAGGATTAGATGTTAAACCATAGGATAGATCGACATGACAAGTAATCTATCGATAAATCGAAAGATGAATTGATGATTGAAAGGATCAGATGATATATCATAGAGGTATGGTCGATGTATCAAAAGGAATGGTCACATACGTTGTGTCATCGAAGCTTTGATTGAGTGCCTAATGGGTTTTGATCGAAGTTAATTGGGCCATAATTATGTTGCTAATAGTCTAAAATGTGACTTGATTAGGCTTTGTCGAGTGGAGGCTAATGTGGGATACAGTGTGCTGGTCAATGGGCCATATTGAGCTCTTACTAGGATATTGTGGTATTGCCTAGGCAATGAAGCACCTATATAGGTGATAGCGGTAGGACCTTTTGGCATATTTTCTTATCTTATAGAAGTCTTTATTCGGTTCATGCATGTTCTTGAGTTTGAGTAATGTCATGAATTTGTAAAAGGTGTGAGGAAATTGTAAAAGCTTATAAATAAGGTTTAGTAAGCCTTGGAATCCCTTTTTATAAATTATTTAAAATAAAATAAAAAATATATATTAACGACATGTCCACCTACTTATAGAAATTGTTAATGAATAAAAAACTCTAAACAAAAATAACTAATATTAGATTAGTGAGTCAAATTCTTAGGAAACCTATGAGATGACTTACAAAATTTATATAAAATATATAAAATAAAGGTTTATATTTTTTTTTTGAAGAATTCATAGAAACCTATGAGATGACTTACAAAATTTATTCAAAAATGATATTGCCTTCTTAGAAGAATGTTCAAACGAGACAAGTTTGAGAAATAACCCTTCTTACAAGAGTTCATACAGGAATGTTGAAACAAGGTAAGTTCTAAGTGAGAAATGACCGTTCTTACGACAAGACTCAAAAGATATATGAAGAAAAATAATCCAATAAGAAAAAATGTCAAGACCAAAAACGAGCCAAATAAAAATTTAATTATATATTATGAAGATAGAGAATAAATACTCTAAACTTAACCAAACATATTATTTTCTATATATCTCACCAACGACAAAATATCCATATAGCTATTTGTAAATAATTGTAACTTATAGTTTGGTTTTTATTGTTGTTGTTATTCAATTCATATAAAACCATTTTAATATACCATTTGTTTCTCATGTTACCCCCTATAATAAACCATTAGAAATACTCTATAGAGACCCCTTATAATTATACCTTCAAATGCCAAGTTAAAGGAGACGCCCTGTAGTTCAAAAATTAAAAATAGAAAGAAAATAGAAAAAAACATTTTGCCTTTTCCCTTTCAAAGTACCAAAAGAGACATGAAATTTGGTGGAAAGAAAACACCCGCTTTTTCTAAATAGAAGAGTTAATTGTTTCCTTCACAAAATTGTTTGGCAGTCTTCACAAAAGGTTTCTAGCAACATATATTTTCCATTGGTCTCCGTTCGACCAACAGTGTAAATTTGCTAGTACTATAAGAATTATAGAATCGGCACTAAAAAAAGTTATAAACAAGAGATTGTCTCTTCTTATAGATATTTTTCCATCACGTAGAAGAGTAAATGTTCTTGGAAGTTACTGAAGCAAAACTATTTCGTAATGCTATGTCACAATTCATGCCTTTGAAAAGTTTTATCACGGAAATGTTGTGGAGTTGACATCGAATCACAATCCTTTGATCCTTTTTAATAGTGTTTGATAATGTTCATATGTTATACCTCGATTACCCTTGTGATCCTTTTAAGATTTCCTACATAATCATGATCGTATATGACCAATTTGAGTCGCTTTTGGAACTCATTCTCCTCCGACCATGACTATGAGATTGGCCAATTTCATATATATCTGTCAACTTACAGCTATTCCATCGAACATTACATTGCTTATCGAGTAGGTTAGGTTTCCACAAGAAGGCTCATTACTGCCAAGTCAAATTCCACTCAATAATCCATGTTGCTTACCATTCAAGAGTAATAAATTATACATATTTTATATACATAAATATAATATTTACTTCCATATACAATAAAACTTGTAAACATGATGAAAACAAGTATATATAGTTTTGTACAACAAAAGAATATATGGCTCAACGATGGTGAAAGGGGAAGGTTGGGTGCTTGACCTCCACATCTTAACAATGAGAAGGGGGAGGGGGGTTTCTAGAGCTCCGTGGATAAAGTGGTGGCAGAAGGGCAAGGTCAGGTTCCGGACTTCCATGTCCCAAGAACAATAAGGGGGGTCAAGCGTCCAACCCTCGTGCCTCGATGATGAGGTAGTGGTCGGGTTTTCTAACCTTTGTGGCTTGACAAAAGTCAGTAACTCTAACCTCTGTTGTGGCATCAATGACATGAACTTTGATATGCTATATTGTTTCAACTCATCAATGATTCTTGTTTGAGATCAGAGTTATATTAATTCTTATTTATTCATACAGATCCTTCATATGAAGGAAAAAATATTCCTTATTATGCACTAGTCTCTCAAATGTCTCAGATTGCTTGAACTTGGTGGATGTCTGTTAGAACTTTAACGAACATTACCTTATAGACTTTGAAGTTTTTGGGGTCTTTCCTTCTTAAAATTTGCCAATTGATTCCTATTCTAATTAGTTGTTATCTCCGAGTATGTTCATATCATTTTCACTTTTGATTGATATTCTAATGGAAAATAAAGTAAACAGTCTACTCTTGATGGTATCGATCATCATTAGTAAGGATTTGAACCTATGTAAAGCTACTATGCTAGATAAGTAAAAAAATTGGGGTACTTGATTTTGCCTATTATTTTAAGAGTTGAGAAGGCAAAGGCTACTCGATTTTGCTTACCTCCTCGATTTTGCCTACTCTTTGTTTATACTTTCGAAGCACTCAAAATGTTTGCACTCGTTGTATTGAGTTAACCACTGTGATTTTCCTTTTCATTGCCATTGAACTTTTAGAATGCAAGAAGTTATACATGAAAAAAGTAAAATTTCACCCTGACTTGGAGCAAGTCTCCAATAGTTTTGGTCGCTTTTGGGATTGTATCATCTTTTTCATCATCTCTACTGCCTATTCCTTTGAGTAGAAAAGGTATAGCATTACGTACTACCTATTTCGTTTCTTAGTCAAGTACTCCTACATCGACTTGAAGTCCCACTTTTGGTTATTTTAATGGGAAACCCGTTGAAACTAGTCTTATGAAGTTTCCTAGCTTCCTCCCTTTAGTCTTGTCTTGATACTTGGAGTTTGTTTTTACATTCTCTACCTCCTTGGCTCATTTCATAACCAAACACTCTCCTTCCATAAGAGCAAGGGATTGATGACTCCATGGAAGTCCCGCCTCTGTGATACCATGGCACTGCCATGCTCATGACCATACTATCGGCCCTACTATCCATTGCCTCATATCTATGTCTCTTTCTTTGCGATTGGTAAATATACTTTTGTGACACTATGATACTTCTCCTAGTCCACCTCTATTTTAATCGACACTCAGTTTTGGATAATTGAGTTCTTTTAGACTAGTCGTCACTTCCTCGCCCCTTTCGATCCCTTACTTCAACACCTCTGTGTTTTTTGAGTCAATGGAAAGATAGTCTGTAACTCTCATGCATAATCTCTACTATCATGTTGTAGGGCTCACATTGGTTCTGTTCTCCTTAGCTTCCTTGGTAGCAACGTTCACTTACCCGGCTTTGTCCTCTGACTTGTCGGGATTCTTTAAGTGAATATGAGCTTTGGAGTAATCCAACTAGTACTTACACTCAGAATTCCTTCTTGGTGGTACATAGCTCCCATATGCTGATAACTAAAGCTTTCATCCAATCCAAAATTTGATACACGCATGAAAGACTTGCCTCTATAGTACCATAGCATTCACTCATTGAATCCATAACACTTCTTGTCGTCGTATTATTCATTAAAGTGGAGCTCCCAATAGCTCTCGATTATAACTTTGCATGATCATGTCCCTCACAAGACATTTCTTGTGTGTGTTGCATTGCCTCGAACTATCCACCATGATCCGCTACACCATGTCATCTTTTGATGATATCTCCATTGCATTCTAATATTTATGGGAAGAACTTGGACTATAATCTCTTAATGTGTGGCCTCTGCCAGCACATCGTAGGGCCTTCACCACCATCGATTGTATTAGCTCATTTGGAAATGATCTTCATCCACCCACTCTCATGTCACACTTGGATGAAGCATAGTTGTAGGATACTTCGTCGCCTAGTAGCTCTCAAAGTCCACTAACTTTATTGAAATTGATGTACCATTATCTGAATCCTAGGCCTTTACCCTAGCACAATCTCTATTGCATAGCGCTTCCTGCATGGTAACTTAAATTATAGCACTATGATATATTCTTCAAGAGTACTCACTTTCATGCCCTCTTGCCTCGTGCCAAGGCCTTTTGACCCCAACTTTACCTTCACAAGTTGAGTTGTTAGGAAATCTTGGGGGCGACATCACATGCGCAGCGGAAGAACAAGAAAACAAAAATCACCGATTCTCAAAGAGATGTTCGTCATCATGCAAAGATTGGTGCGTAAAATCCGTAAAATTGAAAAACTGCGTATAGAATAGATTGTGTTACGTAGGGAGATCATATATCCCTATTTCCTTGCAGATCCTCAGGAGAGGGTGAAGGAGGTCAAGCGTCCTCCTCTCTAGCGGTGATCCACATAGTAGGGCTGCGTCGACGCTCCTCAAAACTCCAGGCCTGCTCTGAGGTGGAGAGGGGAAGGAGAATAGGAGAGGTAAGCAAAGGCTCTAGCCTATGAGGCTTTGAATCCCTCCTATTTATAGAGGTCCCCTATCAAAACCTAATGGATCTAATAACCCAAGCCTTTTAGATTAGTGGATCTCTATCCAATAATCTCTTATGGGCTCTTATTGGATCTTGTCCATGGGATCCAATAATTCATGGGCTTATTGGAAATCCAATAAGACAAGGGCTCTATCGGATATCGAATATCCGAACCTCTACTCATCACAATGCCTACCATATGCGTGTGACTCTCTAGGCCCAATATCGAGCTGGCCGTGAGTCATACCTATCAGAACTCCTTCTAACTCAGTGAATTATTATCTTTGTAATAATTCACTCGACACATCGACTACGGACGTACTAGGCCACTACGTCGTAGTCCCCAGACGATACAGGGGAATCCAATCCATTGGACCTGTTTATCCTCAGTTACCATGTACCTATAGTCCCTCATCCATCTAATATCCCAAAGACCATATATCGAGCATGGTGCTGTCAGACCCATACGGTTTCTACTCGAGTCTCGCTCTAATTGGATTCTCCTAGAGAACTCTTTCTCTCTCAACCCGAATGACCCTAGCCAGGGATTTGTTTGAGCAAGAACACATGAGATATTCCTCTCATGACGCCGAGAGTGGATGATCCTCTATCGACACTCAATAGCCCTCGTAAGGTTGACTACCACTCCCAATGACCAACTGTACTAGATCTGGGACAGCCAAACCTATAAGTCTGGTATCAAAGAGTGGAGCACTCGTACAGGACATCCTTGGGGTCTCAAGTCTAAGGACCAGATATACCACTAGGACTACGGAATCGCTGTTTGATAATAAGGCATCATCAACCATCCAACATTCCGTAAGCGGATCAATTAGTGAACTCATTCTCCAATGAGCACTTGTATTGTATCCCTAGTGTCCCTACATGAGCAGTTATGAGACCCGCTGCATCCATCATATGGACGGGTATACAGCACACTAGTCTATCCGGTTATCACGATGTCCCTCTCGAGTAACCTATGACCGGGATTATTTAGGATATGTGTTTAAAGGTGAATCGGTCTCATTTTTGTGATCTCATCACAATCCGATTCCCATTGTACAAATTCAAGGACATCACAATATATATATATATATACACACACACAATAGTTATAAAGTGATATATGCCAAAATATAATAAGCAAAAAGATTCTGTATCAAGTCACAGGTGCCATCACTCACATGATTGGCTTGCTGGGCACCTATGACTAGCAATCTCCCACTTGACCTAAAGCTAATCACCTATATGTTTGATCCCCATTAGACCCCTGTGACGCTTAAAGATAATATGAGACAACGACTTTGTCATTGGATCTGCAATGTTATCTTCGGATGGAACTCTTTCCACTGCTACATCTCCTCAGGTTACGATCTCTCTAATAAGGTGGAACCTCCTCAGAATATGCTTAGATTTTTGATGAAACCTAGGTTCCTTCGCTTGAGCAATCGCCCCATTGTTGTCGCAATATAAGGAGATCGACTCCTCGCTACCTAGCACGACTCCCAAATCTATGATCAACTTCTTCAACCAGACTCCCTTATTTGCTGTATCTGATGCAGCAATGTACTCTGCCTCTGTGGTCGAGTTAGCAATAGTATCTTGCTTGGAACTCTTCTAGCACACTGCTCCTCTATTCAAGGTGTACACATACCCTGAATTCAACTTGCTATCATTGACATCAGACTGAAAACTTGAGTCCGTGTAGCCTTCAACCTTAAGGCTATTACCTCCATATACTAGTAAAAGATCCTTAGTCCTTCTCAAGTACTTAAGGATACACTTTACTGCTTTCCAATGCTCCAAGCCTTGATCCGCCTGATACCTGCTCGTGATACTCAGAGCATGTGCTATATCAGGCCTAGTATATAGCATGACATACATGATAGACCCTATTGCTGAGGCATAAGGTATCATATCAATGTTCGCCCTTTCTTCTGGAGTCTTTTAGGATATACTCATAGAAAGCGATATCCCATGTCTCATCGGTATGAGACTTCTCTTGGAATTTTCCATGCCAAACCTTTTGACAATGGTTTCTATATACCTGGACAAGGATAAGCCAAGCATCCTCTTGGATCTATCTCTATAGATTCTAATCCCCAAGATATAGGATGCTTCCCCTAAGTCCTTCGTAGAGAAGTGTCTAGATAACCAAGTCTTTACTGTAGATATCATTCCTATGTCATTCCCAATGATCAGGATGTCATTCCCAATGATCAGGATGTCATCCACATATAACATCAAAAAGGTGATAGCGCTCCCACTTACCTTCCTGTATACACAAAGCTCATCTTCATTCTTAACGAAGTCATAAGATCTGATTGCCTTATCAAATCTTATGTTCCAACTTCGGGAAGCTTGCTTTAGTCCATAAATGGATCTAAACAACCTACACACCTTATCTGGGTAGTTCTTGGACACGAATCCCTCAGGTTGCATCATATACACTTCCTCCTTGATGTTTCCATTGAGGAATACGATTTTCACATCCATCTGTCAGATCTCATAATCATAGTGTGCTACAATAGCCAATAGAATTCTGATGGATTTTAGCATTGCTACGAGTGAGAAGGTTATGTCGTAGTCAACACCTTGCCTTTGACAATACCCCTTAGCCACTAACCTTGCTTTATAGGTCTCTACCTTTCCATCTACTCCGATCCTTTTCTTAAAGATCCACTTGCAACTGATGGGTACAATATCTTCGGGCGTATTAACTATGTTCCAAACCTTATTGGAGTACATAGAATCCATCTCAGAATTCATGGTTTCTTGCCACTTCCCGGAGTCTATACTCATAATAGCATCCTCATAGGTCTGAGGATCAATATCCTCAACATCCTCTTCTTTAATATGTCTCACATATCACTCAAGAGGATGGGATACTCTATTAGACTTACGTAAAGTTGAAACTTGTGTATTAGGTACCTGAACAGACTCGGGCTATAGAGTGGTGCTTGAGCTTGGTTCTCCAACCTCGCTCAACTCTATCATTCTCTCACTATCTTCGCCAAGAATGTGTTCCTTCTCAAGGAACACTGCTCTCTTAGCTACAAAGGCCTTTTGGTCCTCAAGATGATAGAAATAATACCTACAAGTTTCCTTGGGGTATCCCACAAATTTGCATCGCTCTGTCCTTGATTCTAACTTATCGGGGTTGTGTCTTTTAACGTGGGTAGGGCAGCCCCAAATCTTAACAACCTTAAGATCAGACTTCTTCCCTTTCCATATCTCATATGGTGTAGACACTACCGACTTAGTTGGAACTCTGTTCAGAAGGTAAGCTGTGGTCTCTAGGGCATATCCCTAGAATAAGATGGGTAGGTCAGCGAAACTCATCATTGACCGTACCATATCTAGCAGCGTATGATTCCTCCTTCTAGAGACACCATTGAGTTGAGGTGTATAAGGAGGTGTCCATTGGGATAATATCCTATGGTCCTTGAGGAACTGAGTAAACTC
Source organism: Musa acuminata AAA Group (assembly GCF_036884655.1). NCBI lineage: Eukaryota > Viridiplantae > Streptophyta > Magnoliopsida > Zingiberales > Musaceae > Musa > Musa acuminata. The sequence continues at coordinate 24,757,859 of NC_088330.1, read as the reverse complement.
TGTACTTAAGTACTCACCTCCTCGATCTGATCGAAGAGTTTTGATACTTTTTCTAGTCTGGTTCTCCACCTCATTCTTATACTCTCTGAATTTCTCAAAAGCCTCGGACTTGTACTTCATTAAGTACACATATCCATACCTTGAGAAATCATCAGTAAAGATAATGAAGTAGGAGTATCCACCAATGGCATGAGTTGACATCAGTCCATATACATCACTATGTATGAGTTCCAGCAACTTAGTGGCTCTCTCTCCAGTTCCACTAAATGGAGAGTTGGTCAGTTTTTCATGAAGGCAAGGCTCGCAAGTTGCATATGACTCATAGTCGAATGGATCTAGATATCCATCATTTAGCAACTTTTGAATCATTCTCTCATGGATGTGACCTAGCCTACAATGCCATAGGTATGCACTGTTCACCTCATCTTGTTTCCTCTTAGACACACTTACATTCATGATATGTAGAGTAGTGTCTAGCATAAGCAAACCTTTATGCAATATTCCTCTCGCCAATCTCCCCGCGGCTTTGCTAGAATTTACAATAAATTGTAGATGTGATAAGCAATACCAGTATCCAATACCAATGCACTATCACAAGAATCTGACAATTGGAGATTGACCATGAATGCACCTGAAGCTTCTCCAAGCTTCTATTTCACCCTCTCTGTAAGGTACTCTTTGCCGTTCCTCTTCCAGTGCCCATCTTTGCCATAGTGGAAGCATTGGCCTTTGTCCTTTGTTGGGTCTTTCTTAGCAACCTTTGCTTTACCTGATCTGCCCTTGCCCTTTCCCTTCTTAAGGGACCTTTTTACTTTCCTTTTCTTTCTGGTCTCACCAGTGTAGAGAACTGGCTTCTCTTTCTTAATAGTACTCTCTACCTCCCTCAACATATTGAGGAGCTCTGGGAGAGTCACCTCAAGCTTGTTCATATTAAAATTCATTATGAACTGTGAAAAGGAATCTGGTAGGGACTGAGGCACAATGTCCACACACAAGTTATCCTCTAGGACCGTTCCTAGACCTGTGAGTTTCTCTATCCACTCAATTATCTTTAGGACATGGTTCTGAACTGGTGTCCCCTCAGTCATCCTAGCGTGGAAAGGCTCTTGGATATCTCATATCGCTGAGTCCTTTCCTGTTCCTCAAACAATTTACGGACATGTAGGAGAATGGATCTGGCATCCATCTTTTCATGTTGTCTTTGTAACTCAGGAGTCATAGAGTCCAACATATAGCACTGAGCAAGAGTGGAGTCATCAATGTACTTCACGTAGCGAGCGATCTTATCCTCGCTTGCCCCTTCTTCGGGCGTAGGTATCATTGTATCAAGGACGTACACGATTTTCTTCGTCGTGAGAACAATTCTCAAGTTATGGAGCCAATTCGTATAATTTGGACCAATGAGGTGGTTGACATTAACTATGCCACGTAAGGGATTTGAAAGCGATATTTTCTGAAAATAAAGATGTAGCAGAAATGAATAACATGCATATTTTGCAAGAAATAAACTATCAAGATATGGACTTATATCTTAATATGCTCCCGCTATTTTACTAACGAGTCATGCGACACCCTCAGCACGTGAAACGGAAGTCTCCGACAGACTTCTAGTGGGGATCAGGATTCAATCAGCATCTTAGTGTAACCTCGAGGGACTCGACCAATCACACTAAGCCTAAAAGGTAGGCAACTCTTGCCGATCACAGCTCCTTGTGATTCTCGTCCTATTTGGCTTCTGAATCACCATGGTCTTGAGGGACTCGACCAACCATGATGCTCGGTTAAGTCAACACCTTCGTTGACTTAACCGGTGACATCTCTATGATATACACTCGAGGGACTCGACCAAGCATACCATGTCCTCAGGTCACCGGTGACATCTCTATGTCATAAGCAAGATAGCAAATCACGATATAGGTGAGTATCGAGGGACTCGACCAACTAAACCTACACCGGGAATCGATTCCTACTTATAACGATGGAAGGCCACGTGGGTCAATCTAATTGCCTCACGTTTACCGACTTAATATTATCGAGAGAGATGTTTCTGTTGAATCTCGGATTTTGATGATGAAGTCAATTGTCATTTGTTGTCTAATCTATGTGTTGAGATAAGTGTGCAGGATTAACTACGATGAAAGATAGACAAGCAGCAGGAGTTGCGCCGGAGTCAAGTTCATGATCACGTTGGGAGTTCGAGAGTTCGACGGAAGTTCGGACGGTCGTCGGAGTTTCTGCGAGAACAGATCCGAGAAGTCCAGAAGCTTGCCAAGCGAAGCTCGTCGGAACTTGCCAAGTGGATCGTTGCAAAGTCCAGGAGTTTGCCGGAAGTCCGCAGGAGCATCACCGAGGGTTCATCGGATGATCGACGGAAGTTTGCCGAAAACTCGCCGGAAGGAGCGATTGACGCACCGAAGCAAAGCTGCAGAAATTGTCTTAGATTTAATCGTAGTTAGCACGTTGATTAAGTTGGAAAATGGGAGGTGATCCCATTGGCTTAATCTTGGGGCAATTGGGCCCCTGAAAGACTGAAATTGGGCCGAATGGAATGAACCATTCGGACCTTGATTGCACCAGGAGGTGCAACCGCCCAGGCCAGGAGGTGGCACCGCCTGGGCTAGGCCTTCCAGCGAGACTGGGCGGTGCAACCTCCCCAGCCGGGAGGTGGCACCGCCTGAGCTCAGTCTTCGAGCTAGACTGGGCGGTGCAACCTCCCTGACAGAGAGGTGGCACCGCTTGAGCACAGTCTTCGAGCAAGACTGGGCGGTGCAACCTCCCTGGCAGAGAGGTGGCACCGCCTGAGCTCGATCTTCGAGCTCTGCCAGGCGGTGCAACCTCTCCAGTCAAGAGGTGCAACCGCCTGATCCCAGAATTCCGGGATTTGATTATTTTGAGCTCCAAATTTGAATTGGGTTGGGGCCTATAAATTCCCCACCCATTCAGCACTGAAAAGATACAGACCTACACCGAAATCTTGATCTTTTCTGTGATTCTAAGAGCTCAAAAGTGTTGTAAAGCCTTTAAGTCTCCTCCTTCTGTTCTTCAAGTTTTCAGTTGTAAAGTGAGGAGAGAAAGGTCTGTAAAGGTTGTCTCCTGAGCCTGTCAAAAGGAGAGAAACTGTAAAAGGGCAGTTTGGCCTTCGCCTATTGAAGGAAGGCCCCTAGTTGACGTCGGTGACCTCGTCGGTGGAGGAAGCCAAAAGTGGAGTAGGTCAAGACTGACCGAACCACTCTAAATCTCTGGTTTGCATTTATTTTTGAGCACTTTATCCTTACTGCAAACCTCCTTCATTACTACTGCTCTCTGCGCTTTTACGAACAAGTTCTAAGTGCTGTTCTTTCCGAATCTGCATTCAGACGTAAATCGGTGTTTTCGTACATTACAGTTTACGCTTACGTTTTAATTCTGCAAAACTGTCTTCTACGCCTTCACGAACAAGTCTTTAAGTGCTGATCTGTCCGAATCTGTTTTCAGACGTAAACCAATGTTTTCGTACGATATTTACATTGCAGTTTACGTTTACGCCTTGATTCTGCAAAACTGTCTTCTGCGCTCTTACGAACCAGTTTCTAAAGTTCAGCTCCCTTTGAAACTGCATCTAGACGTAAAATTGCATTTAGACGTAAAACTGCTCAAACTGTGTTTAGACGTAAACTGAGTTTGGACGTAAATCTGCGTTTAGACGTAAAACTGCGTTTAGACGTAAATCTGCGTTTAGACGTAAAATTGCGTTTAGACGTAAAACTGTCCAAACTGTGTTTAGACGTTTTAGACGTAAACTGAGTTTAGACGTAAAACTGCGTTTAGACGTAAAACTGCGTTTAGACGTAAATCTGCGTTTAGACGTAAAACTGCGTTTAGACGTCAATCTGCGTTTAGACGCAAACTGCGCTTAGACGCAAACTGCGTTTAGACGCAAACTGTGTTTAGACGCAAACTGCGCTTAGACGCAATCTGCGCTTAGACGCAAACTGTACTTAGATACAAACTGAGAATTAGTTTTTGCATCATAATAGTTTTTATTGAACGAACGCAGCTTTTGGTTTTAAATCGCTGTAAGATTTCCGCTGCACTAATTCACCCCCCCCCTCTTAGTGCTCTCGATCCTAACAATTGGTATCAGAGCCCGGTTAACTCTCAAAAGGATTAAAACCCAAGAGAGATGGCTTACGCCGGAAACCAAGAGGGCCATTCCATTACACGTCCACCCATGTTTAATGGGACGGACTACACCTATTGGAAGACCCGAGTGAGAATCTTTCTTATTTCTATGGACATTGATCTTTGGAATCTTGTCGAGAATGGTTTTTCAAAGTCTTCTCTTCCAATGATCGATTGGAATGATTTGGAGAAGAAGGCTTTCGCTCTTAATGCAAAGGCTATGAATGCCTTATTTTGTGCACTTGATAAAAACGAGTTTAACCGTGTTTCAACTTGTGAAACTGCATTTGATATTTGGCACACGCTCGAAGTGACCCATGAGGGCACAAGTAGAGTAAAAGAGTCAAAAATCAATTTGCTGTTACATTCTTTCGAACTTTTTCGGATGAAACCGAGTGAAACCATTGGCGACATGTTTACCCGTTTCACGGATGTCGTCAACGGTCTAAAAGGACTCGGAAAGAGCTTTTCGGATTTTGAGCTTGTTAATAAGATACTAAGATCCCTTCCTAAGAGTTGGGATCCTAAAGTCACCGCTATTCAAGAGGCAAAAGATCTGCGAAATTTCCCTCTTGAAGAACTAATCGGGTCATTAATGACCTACGAAATGACTTGTAAAGCTCATGAAGAGCAAGAAGACATCCTTCCAAAGAATAGGAAGGATATGGCACTCAAAACTTCAGAATGCCACTTGAGAGAAATCTCAAGTGATGAGGACTGTGATGATGACTTGGCACTTCTAACAAGAAAGTTTAAAAAGTTCTTTAAAAGAAACAAGTTTAAGAATGATGCAAAAAATAAACTTGAACCCAAAAAGGACCAAGTAATCTGCTATGAATGCAAAAAGCCGGGACACTACAAGAGTGATTGTCCCCAAGTCAAGAAAAGAACAACAAAGAAGAAGGCGCTCCAAACAACATGGGATGATTCGAGCGCATCTGAGGAAGAGGAGTCCAACACCGAGCAAGTTGCTCATTACGCCTTAATGGCTATCAAAGATGAGGTAACAAATTCAATAGATGCAGATTTATCCTTCGATGAATTATTAAATGCTTTCCATGAACTGTTTGATGAGTGTAAGACTATTAGTAGTAAATACAAATTGCTAAAAAAGGAGCATGACAGTCTTATTTGTAATTTCGATAAGTTAAATGCTGAACATCATGATAAGTTAAGCCCATGCATAAAATGCCATGATCTAGAAACTCTCCAAAAAGAAAACTTGCTACTTAAGGACACCTTGAAGAAATTCGAGGTTGGTAGCAAGTCATTGAACATGATCCTTACAAACAAGGGTCACGTTCCAAAAAGGAGTGGAATTGGATTTGTGAGAAGTCCTCACCAAAATCCAACCACCTTCATAAAAGGCCCCATCTTGCATGTTCAACACCAAACCAAGTGCAACTTTTGTTACAAATCTGGACACAAGACACATTGTTGTCCATTCAAGAAAATAAGTCCAAACAAATTGATCTGGGTTCCTAAAGGAACCATGAAAAATTCTATGCAACATGATAAGAAATGTAGATCTATTTGTGAGGCACCCAAAAGCAAATGGGTACCTAAACATCATCCTTTCTTGTAGAAAACTAAACCATCGCAAGCTAGGAGCAAGAGATGGTACCTTGATAGTGGATGTTCAAGGCATATGACCGGAGATCCATCTCAATTCTCTAAGCTTACTAGCATAGACGAAGGCTATGTCACCTTCGGAGACAACAACAAGGGTAAAATCATTGGCAAAGGAACCATAGGTAACAAATCCAACCTCTTTATTGAAGATGTTCTGTTAGTTGATGGTTTAAAACATAACCTCTTGAGTATTAGTCAATTATGTGATAAAGGATATGCTGTCAAATTCGAATCTAATGCTTGCATCATTGAAAAACCACATAAAAATATATCTATGATTGCATTGAAACAAAATAACGTATACACTATTGACATCAATGACTTATGTGATGAAATGTGTTTTGCCGTTATGAATGAGGATGCTTGGCTATGGCATAGAAGATTAGGTCATGCTAGCATGAAACTAATCACTCAAGTATCATATAGAGAACTTGTAAGAGGAATTCCTCATATCAAGTTTATCAAAGATAATGTATGTGATGCTTGCCAATTAGGTAAACAAATTAAGGGTAGCTTCAAAGCTAAGAATCAAATAAGCACCTCTAGGCTCTTACAATTGATCCATATGGACTTGTTCGGACCAATCTCTACATCGAGTCTAGGAGGTAGCAAATACGCCTTTGTCATTGTTGATGACTATAGCAGATATATATGGACCTACTTCTTAAAACAGAAAAATGAATGCTTTAGATACTTTACCAAGTATTGTAAACTTGTTCAAAATGAGAAGGGATCTATGATTTCGTCAATTAGAAGTGATCATGGTGGAGAATTTCAAAACCATGATTTCCAAGAATTCTGTGAACTCAATGGATACAACCATAATTTCTCTACTCCAAGAAATCCTCAACAAAATGGGGTAGTAGAAAGAAAAAATTGAAATTTGCAAGAAATGGCAAGAACCATGTTGAATGAACATAGCCTACCCAAATATTTTTGGGCCGAAGCTGTAAACACTGCATGCTATATTTTGAATAGAGTTCTAGTAAGACCCTTACTCACCAAAACTCCTTATGAGTTATGGAATAACAAAAAACCCAATGTCTCATATTTTAAAGTCTTTGGGTGTAAGTGTTTTATCTTGAATGAAAAGGATAACTTAGGAAAATTCGATGCTAAATCTGATGAAGGAATCTTTCTTGGTTATTCTTCGGTTTCTAAAGCTTTTCGTATTTTCAATAAAAGAACCTTAATTATTGAAGAATCCATCCATGTTGTTTTCAATGAGATTTCAGAAATTAAGAAAAATGATCTTGATGATGATGTTAATTTTGATTCCTTGAATTTAAACGAAACCCCGTCTCCAACTAGCAACTTAGATGCATCCACTTCCCAGACTTCCTTACCCAAGGATTGGAAGTATGTAGATGCTCATCCTAAGGAGCTAATCCTAGGAGACACATCAAAGGGGGTTCAAACACGATCTTCTTTTAAAAATTTTTGTGCCAACGCCGCCTTTCTCTCGCAAATTGAACCCAAATGTGTTGATGAAGCCATGAAAGATGATTCATGGATTATCGCAATGCAAGATGAATTGAATCAATTTGAGAGAAATGAGGTGTGGACGCTTGTTCCTAGGCCAAATGACCATTTAGTTATTGGTACTAAATGGGTCTTTAGAAACAAGCAAGATGAAAATGGTATCGTGGTTAGAAACAAGGCTAGATTAGTGGCCAAAGGTTTCAACCAAGAAGAAGGTATCGATTACGAAGAAACCTTCGCACCTGTGGCTCGATTGGAAGCCATAAGGATGCTCCTTGCCTACGCTAGTTGTAATAATTTTAAGTTATTTCAAATGGATGTTAAAAGCGCTTTTCTAAATGGCTTTATTTCCGAAGAAGTTTATGTTGAACAACCTCCTGGATTTGAGAATAATAGCCTCCCTAATCATGTGTTTAGATTAACTAAAGCTCTCTATGGTTTAAAACAAGCCCCAAGGGCTTGGTATGAGAGACTTAGTTCTTTTCTCATTGAAAATAATTTCATAAAAGGCAAGGTTGATACTACATTGTTTATCAAGAATTTTGAAAATAATTTTCTCATTGTTCAGATTTATGTTGATGATATCATCTTTGGCTCTACAAATGAATCTCTTTGTGAATCTTTTGCTAAAACTATGAGTCTTGAATTCGAAATGAGCTTAATGGGAGAATTAACATTCTTCTTAGGTTTACAAATCAAACAACTAAGCAATGGCATCTTTATTAGTCAAACTAAATATGCCATGAATTTATTAAAAAGGTTTAATATGAACAACTCAAAGGCTAGTAACACTCCTATGAGCACCTCCACTAAGTTAGAAATTGATGAAAGTGGAGAAAGCTTTGATCAAAAAACTTATAGGGGTATGATAGGAAGTTTACTTTACCTCACTGCCACCAGACCAGACATCATGTTCAGTGTAGGACTTTGTGCTAGATTTCAATCAAACCCTAAGATATCTCATCTCAAAGCAGTTAAAAAAATACTTAGATATCTTAATGGAACCACAAATCTAGGATTATGGTACCCAAAATCAGAAAATTTTGAGTTAACAGCTTATGCTGATGCGGACTTCGCTGGCTGTAGACTAGATAGAAAAAGCACATCAGGATCATGTCAATTTTTAGGACATGCCCTTGTTTCCTGGTCATCTAAGAAACAAAACTCGGTTGCACTATCAACAACCGAAGCTGAATATATTGCAGCAAGTGCATGCTGTGCACAAGTTGTATGGATGAAAAATACCTTAGAAGATTATAAAGTTCATCTCAAAAATATTCCAATTAAATGTGATAACACAAGTGCAATATGCTTAACAAAGAATCCTATACAACACTCAAGAACAAAACATATTGATATCAGACATCACTTTATACGAGATCATGTTGCGAATCATGATATAATCATAGAGTTCATTGATACGAAACATCAACTAGCTGATATTTTTACAAAACCTCTAAGTGAAGAACAATTTGATTTTATAAGAAGAGAACTAGGAATGTTGATGTGTCCGAACAGATAAATTTGTTAAAATCATTTTTTTCGGACTATATTGTATGATCAAATCACTTGATTTCCATGATTATATGTGAAAATCTGCAACAAAATCTTGTCCGAATGCATCTTATTTATGAAACAGATTTTCTCGTACACTTTCATAAAAAATGAGTTTCTGAAATAGATTTGATGAAGTGATTCATGTGTATGTATTCCATCCTGCAAAATCTTTACATAGACAATGGATTATAACACAAAGGGGAAGAAGTATTTAAAGCAATCTATGTAAAATTCCTCTATAAGCTTGCTATTATTATTTTCTGGTATCATGATTACTATGCTTTTTGTTGATGACAAAGGGGGAGATATATATGAATTGATAAACACTGCCATGATTAGAAATACTATGAATGATGCTATAAACACTGCTATGATTATGCCATCCTTGCATCACCAAGAGATATATGAACATGTGCTAAAGTTTGCACTATGCCCTGAGTTGATATCTTATCATGTGAAGAAAATGATGCTATGAATGATGCTATAAACACTGCTATAATTATGCCATCCTTGCATCACCAAGAGATATATGAACATGTGCTAAAGTTTGCATTATGCCCTGAGTTGATATCTTATTAGGTGAAGAAAATGCAAAACTTGCTAGAATATTTCAAATGTGTGCATCATGTAATAGTGTTTCACAGCTTTATATGATAATGTTCAAACTACATGATGAATAGTTACAAACACAATCATACAAACTTGATGATGTATGTCAAGCCCTGACATCATCTTTGAAGAGATATATCATGATGAGTATCATGATGGGAGTATTGATAAGTTTAACTGATCTAACTTATCAATACGTCACTTGAATTCTTAAGTCTTGAATTCAAGGTTGACTTATCTCAACGATGGCATATAGATAGGGGGAGTTAAGGATAACTCCATTATCAATTGATTATCATTATAAAAAAGGGGGAGATTGTTGAATCTCGGATTTTGATGATGAAGTCAATTGTCATTTGTTGTCTAATCTATGTGTTGAGATAAGTGTGCAGGATTAACTATGATGAAAGATAGACAAGCAGCAGGAGTTGCGCCGGAGTCAAGTTCATGATCACGTTGGGAGTTCGAGAGTTCGACGGAAGTTCGGACGGTCGTCGGAGGTTCTGCGAGAACAGATCCGAGAAGTCCAGAAGCTTGCCAAGTGAAGCTCGTCGGAACTTGCCAAGTGGATCGTTGCAAAGTCCAGGAGTTTGCCGGAAGTCCGCAGGAGCATCACCGAGGGTTCATCGGATGATCGACGGAAGTTTGCCGGAAACTCGCCGGAAGGAGCGATTGACGCACCGAAGCAAAGCTGCAGAAACTGTCTTAGATTTAATCGTAGTTAGCACGTTGATTAAGTTGGAAAATGGGAGGTGATCCCATTGCTTAATCTTGGGGCAATTGGGCCCCTGAAAGACTGAAATTGGGCCGAATGGAATGAACCATTCGGACCCTGATTGCACCAGGAGGTGCAACCGCCCAGGCCAGGAGGTGGCACCGCCTGGGCTAGGCCTTCCAGCGAGACTGGGCGGTGCAACCTCCCCAGCCGGGAGGTGGCACCGCCTGAGCTCAGTCTTCGAGCTAGACTGGGCGGTGCAACCTCCCTGACAGAGAGGTGGCACCGCCTGAGCTCAGTCTTCGAGCAAGACTGGGCGGTGCAACCTCCCTGGCAGAGAGGTGGCACCGCCTGAGCTCGGTCTTCGAGCTCTGCCAGGCGGTGCAACCTCTCCAGTCAAGAGGTGCAACCGCCTGATCCCAGAATTCCGGGATTTGATTGTTTTGAGCTCCAAATTTGAATTGGGTTGGGGCCTATAAATTCCCCACCCATTCAGCACTGAAAAGATACAGACCTACACCGAAATCTTAATCTTTTCTGTGATTCTAAGAGCTCAAAAGTGTTGTAAAGCCTTTAAGTCTCCTCCTTCTGTTCTTCAAGTTTTCAGTTGTAAAGTGAGGAGAGAAAGGTCTGTAAAGGTTGTCTCCTGAGCCTGTCAAAAGGAGAGAAACTGTAAAAGGGCAGTTTGGCCTTCGCCTATTGAAGGAAGGCCCCTAGTTGACGTCGGTGACCTCGTCGGTGGAGGAAGCCAAAAGTGGAGTAGGTCAAGACTGACCGAACCACTCTAAATCTCTGGTTTGCGTTTATTTTTGAGCACTTTATCCTTACTGCAAACCTCCTTCATTACTACTGCTCTCTGCGCTTTTACGAACAAGTTCTAAGTGCTGTTCTTTCCGAATCTGCATTCAGACGTAAATCGGTGTTTTCGTACATTACAGTTTACGCTTACGTTTTAATTCTGCAAAACTATCTTCTACGCCTTCACGAACAAGTCTTTAAGTGCTGATCTGTCCGAATCTGTTTTCAGACGTAAACCAGTGTTTTCGTACGATATTTACATTGCAGTTTACGTTTACGCCTTGATTCTGCAAAACTGTCTTCTGCGCTCTTACGAACCAGTTTCTAAAGTTCAGCTCCCTTTGAAACTGCATCTAGACGTAAAATTGCATTTAGACGTAAAACTGCTCAAACTGTGTTTAGACGTTTTAGACGTAAACTGAGTTTGGACGTAAATCTGCGTTTAGACGTAAAACTGCGTTTAGACGTAAATCTGCGTTTAGACGTAAAATTGCGTTTAGACGTAAAACTGTCCAAACTGTGTTTAGACGTTTTAGACGTAAACTGAGTTTAGACGTAAAACTGCGTTTAGACGTAAAACTGCGTTTAGACGTAAATCTGCGTTTAGACGTAAAACTGCGTTTAGACGTCAATTTGCGTTTAGACGCAAACTGCGCTTAGACGCAAACTGTGTTTAGACGCAAACTGCGCTTAGACGCAATCTGCGCTTAGACGCAAACTGTACTTAGATACAAACTGAGAATTAGTTTTTGCATCATAATAGTTTTTATTGAACGAACACAGCTTTTGGTTTTAAATCGCTGTAAGATTTCCGCTGCACTAATTCACCCCCCCCCTCTTAGTGCTCTCGATCCTAACAGTTTCTATGATTTGGTCTCCTAATATGACATGTCACACATATATATATTTAATATATATCTACATCGCTTGCAAATATATATACATATCTAATATGTGTATAAGCAATCACACAAGATGATCATGGACCACAACCTAATGTGATTAGGCCTGAGCTAGTAGGCCTAATCACTCACATCAAGATCTATGTGTGCAACAGTGCATCTCCATACCCTGTGATCATCCATCTCGTCCTCGTCGGTTCCGTCGACATCTTGATGCATCTTCATGTGATTACAACTTAATCATAGGCTACGATTTTGACGTCAACGATTTTGACGTCAAAAGTTTCTTCAAAACACAACACATGCAGTTCAAAACCAATCATTCGCCCGAACAACCTGGCTCTGATACCACTGTTGGAAAATCTTGGGGGCGACATCACATGCGCAGCGGAAGAACAAGAAAACAAAAATCCCCGATTCCCAAAGAGATGTTCGTCGTCGTGCGAAGATTGGTGTGCAAAATCCACGAAACTGAAAAATTGCATATAGAATAAATTGTGTTACCTAGGGAGATCATATATCCCTGTTTCCTTGCAGATCCTTAGGAGAGGGTGAAGGAGGTCAAGCATCCTCCTCTCTAGCGGTGATCCACACAACAGGGCTACGACGACGCTCCTCAAAACTCCAGGCCTGCTCTGAGGTGGAGAGGGGAAGGAGAATAGGAGAGGCAAGCAAAGGCTCTAGCCTATGAGGCTCTGAATCCCTCCTATTTATAAAGGTCCCCTATCAAAACCTAATGGATCCTCCCCTAGTGGGTATTGGATCTGCATCCAATAACCCAAGCCTTTTAGATTAGTGAATCTCTATTCAATAATCTCTCATGGGCTCTTATTAGATCTCGTCCATGGGATCCAATAATTTAGGGGCTTATTGGATATCCAATAAGACAAGGGCTCTATCGGATATCTCATATCCGAACATCTACTCATCGTAATGCCTACCATATGTGTGTGACCCTCTAGGCCCAATATCGAGCTGGCTGTGAGTCATACCTATCAGAACTCCTTCTAACTCAGTGAATTATTATCTCTATAATAATTCACTTGACTCATCGACTACGGACGTACTAAGCCACTATGCCGTAGTCCCCAGACGATATAAGGGAATCCAATCTATTGGACCTGTCTATCCTCAGTTACCGTGTACCTATAGTCCCTCATCCATCTAATATCCCAAAGACCGTATATCGAGCATAGTGCTGTCAGACCCATATGATTTTTACTCGAGTCTTACTCTAATCAGATTCTCCCGGAGAACTCTTTCTCTCTCAACCCGAATGACCCTGGTCAGGGATTTGTCTGAGCAAGAATACATGGGATATTTCTCTCATGACGCCGAGAGTGGATGATCCTCTATCGACACTCAATAGCCCTCGTAAGGTCCACTACCACTCCCAATGACTAGTTGTACTAGATCTGAGACAACTAAACCTATAAGTCTGGTATCAAAGAGTGGAGCACTCATACAGGACATCCTTGGTGTCTTAAGTCTAAGGATCAGATATGCCACTAGGACTACGGAATCGTTGTCTAACAATAAGGCATCATCAACCATCCAACATTCCGTAAGCGGATCAATCAGTGAACTCATTCTCCAATGAGCACCTGTATCGTATCCCTAGTGTCCCAACATGAGCAGCTATGAGACCCAGTGCATCCATCATATGGACGGGTATACAACACACCAATCTGTCCGGTTATCACGATGTTCCTCTCGAGTAACCTATGATCGGGATTATTTAGGATATGTGTTTAAAGGTGAATCGAGCTCATTTTCATGATCTCATCACGATCCGATTCCCATTGCATAAATCCAAGGATATCACAATATATATATATATATATATATATATATATATATATATATATATATATATATATATATATATATATATATATATATATATGTGTGTGTGTGTGTGTGTGTGTGTGTGTGTGTGTGTGTGTGTGTGCGCACAATAGTTATAAAGTGATATATGCCAAAATATAATAAGAAAAAAGATTCTGTATCAAGTCACACGTGCCATCACTTACGTGATTAGCTTGCTGGGCACCTCTAACTAGCATGAGTCACCTTAGGTCCTTTGTCAAATGCTTTACTAAGATAAGGTGCATGTGCCTCGAAGCTCCCTTCATCTTTGATACCATATAGGATGAGTATGCTTTATCAAAATGAGGGACTCATGAACTGACATGATCCAACTCTTGTCTCTACAAGAGTTTTTGTCATTAAACTTTATCCAAAAAAACTTGGTGCCTTTACTCCATATTTCTTCTTTTATGTCAACTCCCTTCATACGGATTTGTACTTCACCATGTTCCACCCAAGTTGTTCTACTCCTTGGTTTGTATTTAGTTAATGGTGGTACTCGTGCCCACTATTTTATGGGTCAATCCTCCATTGAGTCTGATCTCCACATTGACTCTAAGTGTGTTTTTGTTTGGTATTGCCTTAGGTTGCTCCCCCACTTGATCTTATAATGTATCTATCAACACATTACCTCATACGAGATCATATAATGACTCCTTATCACTTGCTTAGTCTATTGAACTATATGGAGTTGTTATTTTAAGGTACCTTCTTCAACATGTGTAGCCCATTATACATGATTCTCCCTTTGGAAAACCGAGAGTTATCCCTCCTAGATATCTATCCCATTGAAGCAATTTCTTTTTTCATATCCTTCCCACTACAAGTTTTGGAGACCATCATCCCTTTGAACTACTTCGCTTTGCTAAGAAAACTATGTATTGTTTCGCCTCAGCGAATGTCCTTAATAGATTACAACTTTTTGCCAATATAGTCCCCATTGCACCTCTCAAGATCTAGCAATATGCTGGACTCGCTAAACAATATAGCCTTCTATAGATGTATCATTCCCATGTCAAAGACAAAGTTACAATACTCTGTGTCGAGTTTCATTCGTTTTGGATGGCCATGGATAGTCCATCTTCCGTACACAAGCCCTTGCTTAAGTATTGAATTTTTCAAGTTAGAAATTTCCCTTACTTTTGTAAGCTTTGCATAACTCTTTCGGTCACTGAGCAACCCATCTCACTTTGCACGGTCTCATCGTTGTTACCAACGTCAAGTTGTAACTTGAACTTAGCCATCCTAACCTTTATGCACTATGTGTTCATCCCAACTCTCTTGTTCTCATGGTGCCTCTTGTAGGGAAATCTAAGGGCAATATCACATGCGCAGCAGAAGAAGAGAAAACAAAAACCCTAAAATTTTCAATGATATGTTTGTCGTCGTGCGAAGATTGGCGTGCAAAATCTATAAAACCAAAAAGTACTAATATGAAAGATTGTGTTACCGAGGGAGATCATATATCTCTGAATCCCTATAGATCTGTAGGAGAGGGTGAAGGAGGTCAAGCATCCTCCTCTGTAATGGTGATCCACACAACAGAGTTATGATAACGATCATCAAATCTCAAAGCCTGATATCTGAGGAGGAGAAGGGGAGAAGAGAATAGGAGATGACAACCAAGAGAAGCT
>NC_088330.1:24732500-24737500 GCF_036884655.1 Musa acuminata AAA Group | reverse complement strand
ACATGAGATGATTCAAGCGCGTCCGAAGAAGAGGAGTCCAACACCGAGCAAGTTGCTCATTACGCGCTAATGGCTTTAGAAGAAGAGGTATGTGATTTATTTAATGAAGATTTATCTTTTGAAGAACTCTCTATCGCTTTTCATGAATTATTTGATGAATGTAGAACTATTAGCAAGAAGTTAAGTATCTTAAAGAAAGAGCATGCTTTGCTACAAGATAAGTTTGATAGTCTTCAAACTCCTCCATGCTCTAAGTGTGAGCATTTAGAAGCAATAAAAAATGAAAATTTGCTTCTTAAGGAAACCTTAAACAAGTTTAAGGTCGGTAGCAAAGGATTAGATATGATCCTTGCACACAAGGGTCACATCACAAATAGAAATGGAATTGGATTTGTAAAAGGATTACATCAAAATCCTACCACTTTCATAAAAGGACCTACATTACATGTTTCCTCTTATATGAAATGTAACTTTTATTGCAAATCCGGACATATTGCCTACAAATGCCCATTTAGGAAAATTAGTTCACAAAAATTAATATGGGTTCCTAAAGGAACTATAAAGGATTCAATAATAAATAACAAAGTTAGTGGGTCAATTTTTGAGGCACCCAAAATCAAATGGGTACCTAAAAATCATCCTCTTTTGTAGACAAACCCACAAGCTAGGAGCAAGAGATGGTATCTCGATAGTGGATGCTCAAGACATATGACTGGAGATCCATCTCATTTCTCTATGCTCACTAGCAAAGAAGAAGGGTACGTTACCTTCGGAGACAACAACAAAGGCAAAATCATTGGCAAGGGAACTATTGGTAACAAATTTAATTTTTCCATTGATGATGTCTTACTAGTTGATGGATTGAAACATAATCTCTTGAGTATTAGTCAACTATGCGATAAAGGTTATATCGTTAGATTTGAATCAAATATGTGCATTATTGAAAAACCAAATCATAACATGACTATGATTGCTTTAAAACAAAATAATGTCTATACCATCAATCTTGATGAACTAAGTAATGAAATGTGTTTTTCCGTCGTAAATGATGATGCTTGGCTTTGGCATAGGAGATTAGGCCATGCAAGCATGAAAACAATATCTAAGATCTCATCTCAAGAATTAGTACGAGGAATTCCAAATATAAAGTTTATTAAGGACAAAGTATGCGATGCATGTCAACTAGGCAAACAAATAAAAACAAGCTTCAAACCAAAAAATCAAATTAGCACCACTAGACCATTACAATTGATCCATTTGGACTTATTTGGACCAATTGATACAACAAGTCTAGGTGGAAGCAAATATGCTTTTGTGATTGTGGATGACTACTTTAGATACACTTGGACCTATTTCTTAGCTCACAAAAGTGATTGCTTCAAGTGTTTCTCTAAATTTTGTAAACTCACTCAAAACGAAAAAGGCTTCATGATTTCATCAATTCGGAGTGATCACGGTGGTGAATTTCAAAACCATGACTTTCAAAATTTTTGCGAAGTTAATGGATACAATCACAACTTCTCAACTCCAAGAAATCCTCAACAAAATGGTGTAGTTGAAAGAAAAAATAGAAACCTACAAGAAATGGCAAGAACTATGTTAAATGAACATAGTTTACCCAAATATTTTTGGGCCGAAGCCGTAAATACGGCTTGCTACATCATGAATAGGGTTCTAATAAGACCATCTCTATCAAAAACTCCCTATAAATTATGGAATAACAAAAAACCAAATATTTCTTATTTTAAAGTTTTCGGTTGTAAATGCTTTATTTTAAATGAAAAGGATGCCTTAGGTAAATTTGATGCTAAATCCGATGAAGGCATCTTTCTTGGCTACTCTTCCGTTTCTAAGGCTTTTCGGATTTTTAATAAAAGAACCTTAGTAATAGAAGAGTCTATTCATGTAGTTTTTAATGAAATTTCCGATTTAAAGAAAAATAATTTTGATGATGATCTTGGTTTTGATAATTTGAATTTAAATGAACCCTCTCCTCAAAATAGCCATTTGAATGCATCTTCTTCCGAAATTTCTTTACCAAAAGAATGGAAGTATGTAGATGCTCATCCAAAAGAGCAAATTATAGGAGATACATCAAAAGGGGTTCAAACTTGTTCTTCTTTCAAAAATTTCTGTGCTAACGCCGCTTTCCTTTCTCAAATTGAACATAAATGCATTGACGAAGCCTTAAAAGATGATTTTTGGGTCATTGTAATGCAAGAAGAATTGAACCAATTTGAGAGGAATGAGGTATGGAAGCTTGTTCCTAGACCAAGTGACCACTTAGTCATAGGTACTAAGTGGGTCTTTAGAAACAAGCAAGATGAAAATGGTATCGTGGTTAGAAACAAGGCTAGATTAGTGGCCAAAGGTTTCAACCAAGAAGAAGGTATCGATTACGAAGAAACCTTCGCTCCCATGGCTCGATTAGAAGCCATAAGGATGCTCCTTACCTATGCTAGTAGTAATAATTTTAAACTATTTCAAATGGATGTTAAAAGTGCCTTCTTGAATGGTTTTATTTCCGAAGAAGTATATGTCGAACAACCTCCCGGATTTGAAAATTCTCTTCTTCCTAATCATGTATTCAAATTGACTAAGGCCCTCTATGGCTTGAAACAAGCTCCTAGAGCTTGGTATGAAAGGCTTAGTTCCTTTCTTATTTTAAATAATTTTACTAAAGGCAAGGTTGATACTACATTGTTTATTAAATATTTTGAAAATAATTTTCTTATTGTGCAAATTTATGTTGACGATATTATTTTTGGCTCTTCGGATGAATCACTATGTGAATCATTTGCCAAATGTATGAGTCTTGAATTTGAAATGAGTTTAATGGGTGAATTAACCTTCTTTTTGGGATTACAAATCAAACAACTTAGTGATGGTATATTTCTTAACCAATCTAAATATACATTAGAATTGTTAAAACGATTTAACATGGATAATTCAAAAGCAATAAACACCCCTATGAGTACTGCGACTAAGTTAGATATGGATGAAAGTGGTGAAAATTTCGATCAAAAAACATATAGGGGAATGATAGGTAGTCTACTCTACCTCACCGCGACTAGACCGGATATTATGTTTAGTGTAGGACTTTGCGCTAGGTTTCAATCTAATCCTAAATTATCTCATCTTAAGAGTGTTAAAAGAATATTTAGGTATCTTAAAGGAACTCCAAATTTAGGATTGTGGTATCCAAAATCTGGAAAATTCGATCTAATAGCTTATGCAGATGCCGATTTTGGCGGATGCAGGATAGATAGAAAAAGTACATCCGGAACATGCCAATTTTTAGGACATGCACTTGTTTCTTGGACTTCCAAGAAACAAAATTCAGTTGCACTATCTACGGCGGAAGCCGAATACATTGCTGCAAGTGCATGTTGTGCACAAGTAATTTGGATGAAAAATACATTAGAAGACTATGGAATTCACTTTGAAAATATTCCCATAAAATGCGATAATACTAGTGCCATATGTCTTACTAAAAATCCAATTCAGCACTCTAGAACTAAGCACATCGACGTTAGGCATCATTTCATACGCGATCATGTCCTTAACAATGATGTTGTTCTAGAATTCATTGACACAAAGCATCAATTAGCAGATATATTTACAAAAGCTTTGAAAGAAGACCAATTTGAATTCATCCGAAGGGAATTAGGCATGCTAAATTGTCCCTAAAATGAACTTCACAAAAAGGACTCGTTCTTTTCCCTTCGATTATGAATTTGAATTCTTCCTTCTTCTTCAATTCAAAATGATCCATTAAAGTATAACTTATGATCTTGAGGGAAGAAGCTAAACAAAAGGAAGGAAGAAAATTTTTTTTTTTCTTTCCTCCGCGTGATGCCAGCGGTGGTACCGCCAGATTCGGCGGTTGCACCGCCTGGCGCTCGGGCGCCAGGCGGTGACACCGACCGGTTTGGCGGTGACACCGACCGAGTAACCCTTTTAACCCGAGGGGTTAGGGCCGGCGGTGACACCGCCCCCAACCCGAAGAAAAACCTCTAAAAAACCCTCTCCCATTCCCTCTAACCCTCATTCTAACTCTTAGAAACATTGGAGAAGGATTCTTAGTGGTCCAAGCTTTCCATCTCTCAACATAATCTCCACAAGGTAACACTTGAAATCCCTCTTTTCTTTTCTCTTTCTCTTGCTTATTTTTCACAATTTCATCATCATCTTGTCTAGAACATGGCTCCTAAGAGATCAAAAGGAATAAGGATTGAAGGAGATTCATATAACCATGACCTTTTTAGATCAAAAGAGGTAGCCCTTAGCTTTCCAAAATTTGAAACACGATGTGTCCATAAGGGAAAATACGTTGATTTGGATGAACTAGAGGACTTGGATCCCATTAGGTGGTTTGCACACCTAGAAGCTCTACCTCTACTACAAATAGAGGAACCAATCTATCCACGGTTAGTGAGATTATTCTATGCCAACCTATATGAGGACAATGATAGCCTAAGCACTTACATTCTAGGAACACCCATTAGAATATTTGACAGCACCATTTGTGAGCAAATTGACATAACTGAAAAAGATAGGGGATGCTATTTTAAAGGTAAATGGGACGTCAAAAAAATAGGAGCAACCTATGCCGAAGCCGTAAAAACAATTTTTGCAAATCCAAACCTTGACTTCTTACCCAAGAGCTGTGAACACTTAATGCCTTTCAACTCTAAAATTCTTCATCACATTATTACAAGCATCATATTCCCCAAACAATTTCATCTTGACGAAGTAAGTCAAATAGAGATAGGAACCATGTATTGGATTATGACCGGTCAGCATAATTGTTTTGGGTACTTAATTCGCCAACACATGCAGGATATTATGACTAAAGATACTATATTGCCATATGGGAGGTTAATCACTAGAATTCTTCATGCCTATGACATTTGCATTCCACCCGATGAAGAATCTATTCAAAATGATCGATATAACATAATAAATAAAAACCTGCTGAAAAGACTTAGGTATACTTT
>NC_088330.1:24660000-24730000 GCF_036884655.1 Musa acuminata AAA Group | reverse complement strand
CAAAGCCTGAGCTATATTAGGCTTGGTACATAGCATAATATACATGATAGACCCTATCGCTGAGGTATATGGTATCCTATCCATGTTCGTTCTTTTTTCAGGAGTTTTTGAGGACATACTCCTAGAAAGCGATATCCCATGTCTCATCAGTATGAGACCTCTCTTGAAATTTTTCATGCCCAACCTTTTGACAATGGTATCCATGAACCTGGATTGGGATAAGCTAAGCATCCTCTTGGATCTATCTCTATAGATCCGAATCCTAAAGATATAGGATGCTTCTCTTAAGTCCTTTATGGAGAAGTGTTTAGATAACCAAGCCTTTATCGTGGATAACATTCCTACATCATTCCCAATAATTAAGATATCATCCATATATAACACCAAGAAGGTGATAACGCTATCACTTACCTTCATGTACACATAAGGCTCATCTTCCTTCTTAACAAAGTCATAAGATCTGATCGCCTTATCAAATCTTATGTTCCAACTTTGAAAAGCTTGCTTCAGTCTATAAATGGACATAAGCAACCTACACACCCTATCTGGGCAGTCATTGAACATGAATTCCTCAGGCTGTGTCATATATACCTCCTCATCGAGGTTGCCATTGAGGAACGCGATTTTCACATCCATATGTTAGATCTCATAATCATAGTGTACTACAATAGCTAATAGAATTCGGATGGATTTTAGCATGGCTACGGATTAGAAGGTTTCGTTATAGTCAACACCTTACCTTTGATGATGCCCCTTAGCCACTAGTCTTGCTTTATAGGTCTCTACATTTTCATTTACTTCGATCTTCTTCTTGAAGATCCACTTGCAACCGATGGGTATAATACCCTCGGGTGCATCAACTAGGTTCAAAATCTTATTGGAGTACATGAAATCCATCTCAGAATTCATAACTTCTTGCCACTTCCCAAAGTCTATACTTGTAATAGCCTCCTCGAAGGTTTGAGGACCGATATCCTCAATATCATATCCTCTAATATATCTCATATATCTCTCAGAAAGATGATATATTCTGTTGGACCTACGTAAAGTCAGAACTTGTATGCTAGGTACCTGAACAGACTCGGGCTGTGGTGTGGTACTTGAGCTAGGTTCTCCAACCTCACTCAACTCTATCACACTCCCACTGTCTTCACCAAGAAAGTGTTCTTTCGCAAGGAACATCGTTCTCTTAGCTTCAAAAACTTTTTGGTCCTCGGGATATAGAAATAATACCCATAAGTTTCCTTGGGGTATCCCACGAACTTACATTGCTCCATCTTGGATTCCAACTTATCGGGGTTATGTCTTTTAACGTGGGTAGGACAATCCCAAATCTTAAAAACCATAAGATCAGACTTCTTCCCTTTCCATATCTCATATGGTGTAGACGCTACCGACTTAGTTGGAACTCTGTTTAGAAGTTTAGCTGTGGTCTCTAGGGCATATCCACAAAATGTGATGGGTAGGTCGGCAAAGCTCATCATGGACTGCACAATGTCTAACAGTATACAATTCCTCCTTTCAAATACACCATTGAGTTGAGGTGTATAAGGATGTGTCCATTGGGATAGAATTCTATGGTCCTTAAGGAACTAAGTGATCTCTGTACTCAAGTACTCACTTCCTCAATCTGATTGAAGAGTGTTGATATCTTTTCTAGTTTGGTTCTCTACTTTCATTCTTATACTATTTGAATTTCTCAAAGGCCTTGGACATGTATTTCATTAAGTACACATATCTATACCTTAAGAAATCATCGGTAAAGGTAATAAAGTAGGAGTAACCACCAATGACATGAGTTGACATGGGTCCATATACATCACGATGTATGAGTTCTAATAGCTTAGTGGCTCTTTCTCCAGTTCCACTAAAAGGAGAGTTGGTTAGTTTTCTATGAAGGCAAGGCTCGTAAGTTATATATGACTCATAGTTGAATGGATTTATATATTCATCCATTAGCAACATTTGAATCATTTCCTTATGGATATGACCTAGCCTATAATGCCCTAGGTATGCACTATTCACCTTATCTCTTTCCTCTTGGGCATACTTGTTGAATCTCGGATTTTGATGATGAAGTCAATTGTGTTAGGATCAAAAGTTGGGGTCGGCACTAGAGAGGGTGGCGGCGTGCGGGTGGGGTGGGTGTGAATTAGTGCAGTAGTAAAATCACGTCTTCAAAAACTTTATTTCGATAAAACCGTTTCTGACGATTTGGTGGGGTGGGTGTGAATTAGTGCAG
The DNA here is from genome assembly GCF_036884655.1 of Musa acuminata AAA Group. Lineage (NCBI taxonomy): Eukaryota > Viridiplantae > Streptophyta > Magnoliopsida > Zingiberales > Musaceae > Musa > Musa acuminata. Next base: position 24,727,758 of record NC_088330.1, on the reverse strand, counting down.
CAGTAAAATCACATCTTCAAAAACTTCATTTCGATAAAACCGTTTCTGACGTAAAATCGTTTTCGGAAACTTAACTTGAAAGCGAGTTCGTAAAAGTATTGAAGGCAGTAAGCACTTAAAGAGGTTTGCAGTAAAGATAAATTGCACAAATGTAAATGCAAACCAGATTTTAGAGTAGTTCGATCAACGTGACCTACATCCACTTTCGGCTTCCTCCTCCGATGAGGTCACCGGTATCAACTAGATGCCTTCCTTCAATAGGCAAAGGCCGATCACCTTTTACACCCCTCGTCTCCTTTTCACGGGTTTAGGAGACAACCCTTACAAGCACTCACTCTCCTCTCTTGATCAGAATTCTAACACTTAGAGTGGAGGAGGGAATTCTAGAGAGATTGTAGCAGCGTTTTCTCACTTTAAAATACTCTGTGCTTGTGTGCTTTAACCAAGGATGAGAGGGGTATTTATAAGCTTCAAGTTGATTCAAACTTGGAGCTTAAAACTTTCCCATCCTAGGTTCCCCGGGCACGGGCGGTACCACCGCCTACGTTGGGCAGTACCACCGCCCGGTGTCAGTTTGACTGACACTGCCCTAGGTAGTACCACCACCCAGGTCTAGCAGTACCATCGCCTGGGGGGGTAGTGCTGGGCGGTACCACCACCTGGCACCTTGCTAGGGGCAGTACAACCGCCCAGACTAGCGGTACCACCGCCTGACATAGTCACGAAGATTATGCCACGACGGTGAGACTTCTTGGGGCATTGTTTGGGCCTCTTATTGGGCCCAACACAGTTAATACATGGGCCTAGCTGGCCCCTAATTGGGTTGGCCCAAATCCAAGCCCAATTACGTGCTAACTACGAAATCCTAAGACATTTGCTAAGCTAAACAAATCCCTATGTCTATTCTTCCAACGAGCTTCCAACAATCTCTCGGCAATGTTCTAGCGGACTCCCAGTAAGCTTCTGGACTTCACGACGATCTTCTTGGCGAGTTCCAATGAGCTTCTCTGGCAAGCTCCGAGACTTCTCAACTGGTTCTGACTGAACTTCCGACGAACTCTCGAACTCCCAATGAAGTCGCGTCCTTGACTCCGAGACTTCATTTTTCTTCATGCCTTGCTATCATAGTTAATCCTGCATATGTAAAAACACACTTCGATCTAGACAATTAATACTAAGCATTAATCAAGTTGTCTGGCATGTCATTGGTCCCTCGACGCTTCATCCGATTCTTTGGCGCATCGTCCTTTCTTGCGGCCTATTGCCCAATCGGCCAGTTGACTCCGCAACTCCGATATCCTTAGCGCAATATCCGCTCTTCTTGGCTCGATGCCCGAATCCACGACCCGAAGCCTTCTATCGATACATCGACCGATCCACCGACCCGACGTCCAATCTTCTAACATGTTCCTCCGGCCCAACATGATTTTTCCCGCTTTAATTGTCTCATCTTAATCGAAGAATCTTGTGTCACTCAAAATGCAGATTAAAACATAAACACTTATCGATTGATTTCATTATCAAAATTCGAGATTTAACAAATTATAATTTATTTGATCTAATCTATATATTGAGAAAAGTGTGCAGGATTAACTACGATAGCAGTAAGACATAAAGCAGGCATTGTGCCGGAGTCACGATCGAGATCTCATTGGGAGTTCGAGAGTTCGACACGGATGTTCATCGAAAGTTTTACGGGAACCAATCGAGAAGTCCAGGAGCTTGCCAAAGAAGCTCGTCGGAACTCACCAAGAAGATCATTGTAAAGTCCAGGAGCTTGCCAGGAGTCCACTGGAACATTACCAAGAGTTCATCGGATGTTCGTTGAAAGTACGCCGGAAGCTCGCCGGAAGAGCAATTGATGCACCAGAACAAGAAGCACTATAAATTGTGTCTTAATTATCGTAGCTAGAGCATAAATTAAATTAGGATTGGGAGGTAATCCCACTAACTTAATTATGGGCCAACTAGGCCCTTAACAGGGCTGAATTGGGCCAAATTGAGCACCTAATTCAGCCCTTGAAAACATGGCCAGCGGTGGCACCACTTGGAAGGCAGTGCCCCTAGTTTTCTAAGCAGTGGTACCGCCCAGACTGGGCGGTGGTACCGCCTAATGACATATCAGCGGCGGTAGTATCGCCCAAAAATGACGGTGGTACCGCTAGTATCCCGGATTCCCAGGATGTGACACTTTTTGGCTCCAATTTTGAAGCTATTGAGGCCTATTAAAACCCCACACTTTTCTGAATGAAAGGGTATGAAAGCATTGAGATAATCTTAAGTTGTTGGGGTATAAAAGTGTTGTAAACAAGTGCTAGAGTCCTCCTCCTCCCTTTCTAAGTTTTGAGATCATTCAAGAGAGGTGTGAGATTTGTAAAGGTTCTCTCCTAAACCTGTGAAAAGGGGAAAGTACTGTAAAAGAGGCGGTTGGTCTTCACCTATTGAAAGAAGGCCTTTAGTGGACGCCGGAGACCTCGTCGAAGGAGGAATCCAAAAGTGGATATAGGTCACGTTGACTGAACCACTCTAAATCCTGGTTTGCTTTTCATTTGAGCAATTTACATTACTGCAAGTCTCCTTAATTCTCTCTTGCACTTTTACGAAAGCTTTCAAGTTCATAATTTCTCCAAAATGGATTGAATCGAAACCAATTTTGTCTGAATCAATTTTAATCGAAACACAAGTCTTTTGAAATTACGAAAGTTTTCCGCTGCACTAATTCCTCTTAGTGTCGCTCTTGATCCTAACAATTGGTATCAGAGCAAAGTTCACTCTCATTTGGTTTTAAACCCAAGAGAGATGGAATTTGTCGACAACCTAGAGGGCCATTCAATTACACGTCTGCCCATGTTCAATGGGACGGATTACACATATTGGATGACTAGAATGAGGATCTTCTTAATTTTAATGGATTTCAAAATATTATAGAAAATGGCTTTCAAAAGTCTTCTCTTCCAATGAACGATTGGAATGATTTGGAGAAGAAGATTTTCGCTTTAAACGCAAAGGCTATGAATGCCTTATTTTGTGTATTAGATAAAAATGAGTTTAATCGATTATCGATTTGTGAAATGACTTTTGACATTTGACACACACTCAAAGTGACTCATGAAGGGACTAATAGAGTGAAGGAGTCAAAAATTAATCTTTTAGTGCATTTTTATGAGTTTTTCGAATGAAACCGAGTGAGACCATTGGAGACAAGTACACCGGATTTACGGATGTCATCAATGGTCTAAAAAACTTGGTAAAAGTTTCTCGGATTTTGAACTTGTTAATAAGATTTTAAGATCCCTTCCAAAAAGTTAGGATCCCAAAGTAATGGCCATTCAAGAGGCCAAAGATCTAAATAATTTTTCTCTTGAAGAACTAATTGGGTCACTAATGACCTATGAAATGACTTGTAAAGCTCATGAAGAGCTTGAGGACACCCTTCCAAAGAATAGGAAGGATATGATACTAAAAACTCAAGAAGACCACTTGAAAGAAAACTCAAGTGATGAGGACCTTGATGAAGACTTGACACTTTTAACAAGGAAATTCAAAAAATTCATTAAAAGGAACAAATTTAAAAATGATACCAAAAATAAATTTGAACCCAAAAAAGATCAAGTAATTTGCTACGAATGCAAGAAGTTGGGACACTTTAAGAGTGAATGTCCTCAAGCAAAGAGGAGGCAACAAAAAAAGAAGGCTCTCAAAGCTATATGGGACGACTCAAGTGCTTCGGAAGAAGAGGAGCCAACCAATATTGAGCAAGTTGCTCACTATGCGCTAATGGCTATTGAAGATGAGATAACGAGTTCATTAGATGCAAATTTAACTTTCGATGAGCTTTCAAGTGCTTTTCATGAATTGTTTGATGAATGTAGAATCTTAAGTAAAAAGTATAACTCTTTGAAAAAGGAACATGCTTCTCTTATTAGCAATTTTGATAGAGTAAAGATTGAGCATGAAAATAGCTTAGCATCCTGTACAAAATATGATGAACTAGAATTACTTCAAAAAAAAAACTTTAAACATTAAAAAGTTTGAGGTTGGTAGTAAATCCTTGAACATGATCTTTGCCAACAAGGGTCACATTCATAGAAAAGGCAGAATCGGATTTGTGAGTAGCTCTCACCATAATCCAACCACCTTTGTTAAAGGCCCTATTTTGCATGTTTCACCCGAATAAAATGTAACTTTGTTACAAATTTGGGCATGTAGCTTATCATTGTCCATTTAAAGAATGTAGTCCACATAAATTGATTTGGGTTCCTAAAAGAACCTCAAATGACTCAATGCAACATGATAAGCAATATAGATTGATTTTTGAGGCACCCAAGGTCAAATGGGTACCTAAAAGTCATCCTTTTTTGTAGAAAAATATACCATCATAAGCTAGGAGCGAGAGATGGTACCTTGATAGTGGATGCTCAATGCATATGACCGAAGATCCATCTCAATTCTCTAAGCTCACTAGCATAGACGAAGGATATGTCACCTTCGAAGGCAACAACAAGGGTAAAATCATTGGCAAAGGAACCATTGGTAACAAATCCAACTTCTTTATTGAAGATGTATTGTTAGTTGATGCCATAAAGCATAACCTCTTGAGCATTAGTCAATTGTGTGATAAAGGATATATTATTAAATTTGAATCTATTGCTTGCATTATTGAGAAACCACACAAAAGCACATTTATGATTGCACTAAAACAAAATAACGTATACACCATTGACATTAATAATCTTTGCAATGAAATATGTTTTTTCAATTTTGAATGACGATGCTTGGCTTTGGCATGGGAGATTAGGTCATGCTAGCATGAAACTAATTACCCAAATTTCATCTAAAGAACTTGTAAGAGGAATTTCTCATATCAAGTTCGTCAAAGATAATGTGTGTGATGCTAGTCAACTAGGAAAACAAATAAAAGGTAGCTTCAAACCTACGAACCAAATAAGTACCTCTAGACCTTTGCAATTGATCCATATGGACTTGTTCGAACTAGTTGCTACATCAAGCCTAGGAGGTAGCAAATATGCATTTGTCATCGTAGATGATTATAGTAGATACACATTGACTTATTTTTTGGCACACAAAAGTGAATGCTTTAGGTATTTCTCTAAGTTTTGTAAACTTGTTCAAAATGAAAATGGTTTTATGATTTCGTCAATTCGAAGTGATCACGGTAGTGAATTTCAAAACCATGATTTTCAAGAATTTTATGAATCTAATGGATACAACCACAACTTCTCTACTCCAAGAAATCCTCAACAAAATGGAGTAGTAGAAAGAAAGAATAGAAACTTACAAGAAATGACAAGAACCATGTTAAATGAACATAGCCGACCCAAATATTTTTGGGCCGAAGCCGTAAACACGACATGCTATGTCATGAATAGAGTTCTAATAAGACCCTTACTCACCAAAACTCCTTATGAGTTATGAAACAATAAAAAACCCAATGTTTTATATTTTAAAGTTTTTGGGTGTAAGTGTTTTATCTTGAATGAAAAAGATGCTTTAGAAAAATTTGATGCTAAATCCGATGAAGGAATTTTTCTTGGCTATTCTTCTATTTCTAAAGCATTTCGTATATTTGATAAAAGAACTTTAATTATAGAAGAATCCATTCATTTTGTTTTTAATGAGGTTTTTGAAATAATTTTGATGATGATGTTAATTTTGATGCTTTGAATTTAAATGAAATCCTTTCTCCATCTAGTAACTTGGATACATCTACTTCCGAAACATCCTTACCCAAGGATTAAAAGTATGTAGATGCTCATCCTAAGGAGCTAATAATAGGAGATACATTTAAAGGGGTTCAAACTTGTTCTTCTCTTAAGAATTTTTGTGCCAACATTACTTTTCTCTCCCAAATTGAACCAAAATGCATTGACGAGGCCTTGAAAGATGATTCATGGGTCATTGCAATGCAAGATGAGTTAAATTAATTTGAGAGAAATGAGGTGTGGAAGCTTGTTCCTAGACCAAATGACCATTTAGTTATTGGTACTAAATGAGTTTTTAGAAACAAGCAAGATGAATTTGGTATTATGGCTAGAAACAAGGTAGATTAGTGACCAAAGTTTTCAACCAATAAGAAAGGATCAATTATGAAGAGACCTTCGCTCCTGTGGCACGATTAGAAGCCATAAGGATACTCCTTGCCTATGCTGGTAGTAACAATTTTAAGTTGTTTCAAATGGATGTTAAAAGTGCTTTTCTTAATGGATTTATTTCCAAAGAAGTTTATATTGAACAACCTCCTAGATTTGATAATGATAATCTCCCTAATCATATATTTAAATTGACTAAAGCTCTCTACGGATTGAAACAAGCCACAAGGGCTTGATACGAGAGACTTAGCTCATTTTTTATCGAAAATAATTTTTCTAAAGGCAAGGTTGATACTACATTGTTTATCAAAAATTTTGAGAATAATTTTCTTATTGTTCAAATTTACGTTGATAATATTATTTTTGGTTCTACGAATGAATCTCTATGTAAATCATTTGCTAAAAGTACGAGTCTTGAATTTGAAATGAGTTTGATGGGGGAATTAACTTTCTTTTTGGGCTTACAAATCAAACAACTAAGTAATGGTATCTTTCTTAGTTAAACAAAATATGCTTTAGATTTGCTAGAAAGGTTTAATATGGATAGCTCAAAGGCTATCAACACTCCTATGAGCACTTCCACTAAGTTATAAATTGATAAAAGTGGAGAAAGCTTTGATCAAAAAGCTTATAGGGGTATGATAGGAAGTTTACTTTACCTCACCGCAACTAGACTGGATAACATGTTTAGTGCAGGACTTTGTGCTAAGTTTCAATCTAATCCTATGATATCTCATCTTAAAGTAATTAAGAGAATACTTAGATATCTTAAAAGAACCACAAATCTAGGATTATGATATCCAAAATCCGAGAACTTTGAGCTAATTGCTTATGTTGATGCGGATTTTACTAGATGTAGATTAGATAGAAAAAGCACATCAGGAACATGTCAACTTCTAAGCCCGATGCCCGAACTCATGGCATGAAGCCTTCTGCCAACACATCGACCGATCCTCCGGATCGACATCTAATCTTCTTAAATATTCCACTCCAGCCCAATATTAATTCTTCTTGCTTTAATTGTCTCTTCATAATCGAAACTAGTCCAGCGTCACTTAAAATATATATTAGATCATAAACTCTATCAATTTGTTTCATCATCAAAATTCGAGATTCAATAATCTCCCACTTTTTTGATGATGATAACCAATTGATAACGAAGTTTAAACCAAACTCCCCCTATTAATATTCCATATTGATATAAACATAAATTTAGAAATAAATTATGAATCCAAGCAACATGTTATCATAAAATCGTGCATAATCAAAATTTCAATATATCATTCCATGCATGATCATCATCATAACTTCTCCCCTTTTGTCATCAACAAAAAGGAGAAGTGCAACTATCAAGTTTTAGAGATATGAAAGCTTAACAATTTAACAAAATTTTCATCACTTTAGAACATGCAAGCGAGTTCTTTCTTCTCTTTTGACAAGTGCAAGCTAGCAATTTTTGCTCCCTTTGTGATATTCGGGCTAGCAATTTTTGCTTCCTTTGCAATGCGCAAGTTAGCAAGTTTTTTCTCCTTTAGATGTGTAAGCTTGTAAGTTTTGCCTTTCTTTACAAGCTAGCAATTTGCTTTTCTTGAGATATGCAAGATAGTAATTTTCTCTCCCCCTTTGTTATTGTCAAAAGGAAGGAAATGATACAATAGTACAAAATATTTTAATCATTACATGAGGCATACAAGCCATAAATACAAAGGAATCATGTCATGAAAGATATAATATCAAAGATCATGAAGGGTTAAGTCATGAATACTATGATTTATTTTGACAAATCTTTCTTTTAGTAAATAACATGAAGAAACTTTAGGAGATCAAAGATCTTGATTTATAAAAAAAAATTTAAGTATTAAATATCGAGAATTCAAGATCATGATTTAGATAAAGACTTTCCTATTACAAAAAGAGTCATGAGAGAACACGTAAAGGATCTCGATTCATGTATAATATATTTCAATTTATCATGAATCATAAAAAATTTAAGTTATAATTTCAAAAAAAAAACATGATTCATTTGGAAAATTCTCCTCTTTAGTAAACGACAAGAAGAAATGAGAAGTTGGTTCATGCATAAGAAATATCGATTCATCAAGTGAAGGAATCATGATTCATGTGACAAAAAGATTATCGATTCATGCATTTGAAAAAATATTTTTTTAAACCATCATTAGTTTAACTCATCATGCATAATTTTAAAATGTAAAACCATCAAGCATGATACGAGCATTTATTTTCAAAACATTCATCATTATTTTCAACTTATTTAATTTATCAAATCATTAAAATCACTTTTAAGAGATTCTAAATAACATAACTAGATTCATCAATCTCTTATTGAAAAATCGCTAACGTTTTAAAGATAGAGAACTTTTCGAGAAAAAAAAATACTTTTCTCTTTTTAGTATTTTAATTTCAGCAATTGATTTCATACAAGTATGTCCTTATTTTTTTGACCAAATCAAAACATGTATCATAGTTTAAAATCAAAAAATAAGATTTATCATAAAAATCATCAAGATCAAAAGTGTAACACATAATTCCAAAATATAAGATTTTAAATCATTATTACTTCAAATTCTCATGCATAGTATAAAATCATCAAGCGTGGTACCAAAACTTTTAACATTTTCATTATATCATTACATCAGTACATCATTATACATCATTAAATCATCAAACATGATTTCATTAAACATAAAATATTTTTAATCAAAATTATTTTATTTATTGTAGTAATATATATATTTTTTAAGTGAATCTAACTCTTCATGCTTAGTGCTAGGAGTTAACATGCAATTGTCATGCATAAATTTTAATTTTTTTAAAAAAATCACTAGAATAAGAAGCATGATTCTTTTTGTATTTTTTTTTACTAACTAATTTAAAAGCAACTCATGAAAAGCATCAAGTAATTTCATAGTAAAGTAAAGGAGTTTCGGGTGGGTTATTGACCTTATCGTCAAGAGCCACCTAGGCATAGTTCACCACTTTGTCTTTGTTGGTTTGCTTTTGTCTTCGGAGGTACTCGATTTGTCCCAAGTCGCCTTGAGTGCCTTCTTTTTCTTTGACAACCTCTTCTTTTTAAGTTTATTTTTATTTTTTGATTCTTATTTTATGAACTTTTTAAACTTTGTTGTTAGAAGATCAAGTTCATCATCACTTGAGCTTTCACTCGAGTGGTCTGCTTTTATTCTAAGTGCAAAATCCTTCATGTTCTTTGGAAGGTTGTTCTCAGATTCATCATGTGCCACATAAGTCATATCATAGGTCATCAAAGACCCAATAAGTTCTTCAAGTAGAAACTTGTTTAAGTCCTTTGTCTCTTGTATTACCGTCACTTTAGGATCCTAACTATTTAAAAGGGATCTTAGTATTTTGTTAACAAGCTCAAAATTAGAAAGAAATTTACTAAGACTTTTTAAACTATTAACGACATCCTAAAATAGGTGTATATGCCAACAATAATTTTGCTTGGCTTCATTTGAAATAATTCACAATCATACATCAAAAGATTAATCTTTAAATCTTTAATTCTACTAGTGCCTTCGTGTATGATTTCAAGAGTGTGCCATCATACACAGTTTTACAAATAGAAACATAATTAAATTTATTTTTATCTATGGTACAAAATAAAGTATTCATAGCTTTCACATTTAAAGAAAAAGATTTTTTCTCAAAGTCATTACATTCATTCATAGGTTTAGAGGACTTTTGAAAATTATTTTTAATGATATTTCATAAATTGAAATCTAAAAAAGGTAAGAACACTCTCATTAGAGTTTTCTAATACGTATAGTCCATCCCATTAAATATAGGAGGACGAATGATAGAGTAACCCTCTTGAAAGCCGAAAAAAACCATCTCTCTTAGGTGTTAATCCAAATAAAGAGAAACACGACTCTAATACCAACTGTTACGATTGAGTTGACACTAAGAGGAGGTGGGGGGGGCGTTGCAGGGAATTAATGCTTCGATAAAATCACATCGGTTAAAAAATTCTCCTTCGATGAAAACCGATCGGAAAGATGCTTGACTTGAAAGCATGTTCGTAAGGTAGTGAAAGTAATAAGCAAGTAAATCAGTTCACAATATAAATAAAAAATATGAAAGAAATGCAAATCGAGTTTTATAGTGGTTCGGTCGTCGTGACATACATCCACTCCCAATTCCTCTTCACTCGAGGCCATTGGCTTCCACTGTCGATCTTCTTTTAACGGACGAAGATCAACTACCCTTTTAAACCTCTTTCTCCTTTTCATAGGTTCAGGTGATAACCTTTACACTTCTCTCTTAGACCTTACTCCTCCCTTAGAAACTTTCTAACTTTAGGAGGAAGAAACTCACAAAACCTAGAGAGATTATAACACTTTTTCAACTTAGAATTCTTTCCCCTCTCTACTCAATTCTTACTTATCCATGCAGGAATAACTGGGGTATTTATAGACCCTAAATTGTTTTAAAATTAGAGTAAAAAAAGGTTTCATCTTGGGTTTCCTAGGTCCTGACGGTACCACCGCTTGTGCTGGGCGGTACTTCTGTCACGCCTCCCTGAATTTAATTCTTATTTAGGAGGTGTGAACCTAACTCAATATTGATAATATTATAATTCAACAATAATCCAAGATCCAAACTAACATTTGAGGACACTGAAAAACATTCAATCAAATTCATATCCATAAAACCTGTGTAGTTTATAATCATATATCACATCACTCGATAATTCACATTTATGGAAACCCAAGCCAACTTAACAAAACATTAACAACACTTACAAATCCACAAGCTAAACAATTTATACAATCAAGACTCCAACCATTTATCACCAATTTGCATCATTGTAAACTAAACTTAACATTCTGAAATTCCAAATAAGAGAGATTTTTTTAACACTTTTACACAACGTATCAATTCAGATTCATCGACAACATTTCATTTCATACAAAATGCACTTATACAACAATAACATAACAACCAACAAGATTTGCTCATAATTATAAATAGCTCTCTACTACCTCAGCACAATACAAACATCTTAGAGTGTGACAAGCTGACCTGAAAGATTTATATAATAATGGAGTGAGCTAAAAACATCTCAGCAAGTGACAAAACATATCCAAAATGAAAAGGGACAGTTTTAAATAAATAAGGTATCACAATGCAAGGTAAAATACAAGAACTCTGAGGATACTATCTCATTAGACATAGAATCACAAATGTCATGTCGTTCAAAATATATTTGGTTCATAACAAATGGAGCATAGAGTAATTGGAGTATATCAATAGCGTATGAAATATTCTGGAGCATATAAATGACATATGGAATATTTCGGAGTATAACAATAGCAAACGAAACATTTCGGAGCATATCAAAGGCGTATGAAATGTTTCGGAGCATATCAATAACAAATGAAACATTTCGGAATATATCAATGGTATATGAAATATTTCAAAGCATATCAACGACATATGAATCATTTCGGAACATATCAAAGAATGAATATAAAACAAAAGCTCAAATGTCGAATTTGACGTTACATTCATATCATTCTCATCCAAAGCACATATAGAAATATATAACCAAAGCTTTGGATATCATATCAAATATATAGAAGGTGAAGTGGGACCATAACATAATATGGTACATCCATTTCTGAATGATGACTAAACATATGTCTTTCACGTCTGGGAGCTCCATCCACCCACGTCTGAGTGAAGTCATAAGAGGCCAGTAGAGCATCGCAGGCTTTATGCATAACTCCTTTTAACATTTCTGATAAAGGTTCACAATATCCCACAAATATCAGAGTATAAAAGGATAGTATGAACAATAAAATTAGCGCATATCGGAAGCACATACAGAATAACGAAACATACATGTGCCTTTTGAGTCAATATGATGCAAACATAATCTTTCACAAATGTATTCAGATTTGAAAGGAAATGAAAGAGAATACAAGGATTCCAAGCAATCACATATAGCTTAATTGAAATAAGAAAGTTAGATGAATTCAATGTCCAAGGAAATGAAACTGGAAGAGGCACATATCGAAAGCAAATGTAGAACAATGGGATATACATATGTCTATACAAGTTGATATGATACAACATAAACTTTACACAATAGATTTCAAGAATGCAAATAATTTAAGAACAAGAGCATACAAGAATTCAAAGTAGTAATATGAAGCTCAATTGAACAAAGAAAGCTAAATGAAATCAATTTCCAAAGGAATGAAACCAGAATATACGAAATCGACCAAAGCTTGATTTCTGGCAGAATTCAAGAGGTACATTGAATAAATGATTCAAACTATAAATTATGCTCCAATATACTCAAGAAATCTATTGTAGAAAGAAATTTCAATCTATTTTTAGATAAAATAAGTTTTGTATGAATCGAAGTTTCCAACAAAGAGTTACAATTGATTTAGTAACCAAAGGTCAGAAAACAAAATCATTATTTTGCAGAATTCATAGGGTCAGTTTCAATAGATAACCGGGTAAGTATTTGGACTCTAAATCTTTCAATCTAAGAATCAAAAGAAAGATCTATGAGTCTAGTTTCTAATGAAATAAGCTTTGAATAAATCAAAGTTTCCAACAGGGACTTTTAGGTAGTTTAATATTGAAAGGTCAGAAATTACGATCCTTGTTTTACAGAATCTATAGGCTCAATTGAAATAGAAGTTTGGGTAAGCAAACTTACTCTAAATTCTTAAATAATCTATCAAAAGAAAGGTTTATGAGTCTATATTCTGATTAAATAAGTTTTGTCCAAATCGGAGGTCAGTGTATAAAGTTATAACCATAACAATGTAGAAAGGTCAGAATCTTGGAAGTTTCACAGATTCAAATCGTGACGTCTAAACAGGAGATATATATCAAATGCAAGGCTAGAACAATTCAAAGTTTCTCATATTCAAAGGAAATGCAGAGATAAAAATTAGAGTAAAGAAGGATCAGGATACTTATAATAGGAAAGATCAGAAAACTTGCAATAGAAAGGATCGAAACACTTGCCTTTCAAAGGTTTTGATCCAAAGATCCGAAGAAGGTGTATGCCCGAATCCTTCTTCTATTTTTCCTCCATGTCCTCTCCCTGTTTCGTTTTCTATATCTGCCTTCTTTTTTTCCTAGCCGTTGCTGCCACTACCATAATTGTAGCCGCAACCGCAGCCACGATCACAGCCGCAGCCATCGCCATAGCCCCTTTCACTGTGCTACTTCCTTCCTCTCTTCTCTCATTCCTTCTTTTTCTTTCCCTAAACATAGCTGCCGCAGCCACTGTCATTGCAGTTGCTATAGCCACACCGATGCCGTTGCTGCCGCAGCCATAATTGTATCGCTACTGCTGCTGCAGCCATGCCGTGGCCGCAATCGTAGCCATCTTCCCCTCTTCCTCTTCTTCCCTCTTTTCTCCCTCTTCTTCTTCCTTTCCTTCTCTTCTTTCCCAACTGCAACTGTTGCAGTCACAGCCGCAACCACGGCCGCAGCCTCTTCTTCCTCCCCTGCTCTTCTTCCTCTCCTTTTTCTCTTCCAGCTGCAGCTGCCATCGCCACAGCCACATCTCCTTCTTGTTGGGAAAAACCTGTTAAAGAGGAATAATTCTTTTTCCTCTTTATGTATCAAAATAAGTTCCTCATCAAAATATCAACTTGATATCAAAATATAAATATCAATCAGCACAACATAAACAAAAGAGTAATAAATCAATCACATAGTGAAACCAAAATTCTTTTAACGTGGAAAACCCAATGGGGGAAAAACCATGGGACCGTAGTCAATCTCAAACTTCCACTATCAATAGTAATGATAATAGATTTATAGTAAATCTTCTCTAGAATAACTAGAGGATCATAATAACATCAAGAACATAGATCTTGGCTCAAGAATAGTATATCTTCATCATATAGATGGATCTCACCAAAAGAAGAATTTTAGATCTCACAAAGTGGATATAGCAGGAAAATACCTCAGAGAAGGTAAACTATAGATCAATACCATTAGGATTGTAGAGTTTGTTGCAATGATTCTCTACATAAAATTTGGGCCAAAACTGACAATGTTTGGCTACTAATCATCAAATAAAAAACTCAAGATCTTAATTTTCTCTCTCTGTGCTGCCGCCACTCACTACGTATGCTCGCTGCTCTCTGTCACCTTTGCTGCCCTATATCTCTTTTGCCTTTTAATTAATGATTTTGACTCAATATGCCCAATTGTCCCGGCCTATATATGGGTTGGACCCAACACTTCTTCCTCTTCTCTTCTTCCTCTCCTTCCTTTCTTCCTTCTTCTTTCTCTTTCCTTGCCACAGCCGCAGCCGCAGTCCTCCTTCCTTTGTTCTACCTCACATTCTTTTCTTCCTCTCTTTTTGTTGAATCTTGAATTTTGATGATAAAACCACTTGATATGTGTTTATGTTTTAATCTACATTTTGAGTGATGCAGGATGCTTCGATCAAGATGAGACAATTAAAGTAGGAAAAATCATGTTGTGTTGGAGGAATATGTCAAAAGATTGGACGTTGGGCCGTTGGATCAGTCGACGTATTGACATAAGGCTTCGGGCCGTGGACTCGGGCATCGGGCCAAGAAGAGTGGGTATTGTGCCAAGGATATCGGAGTTACGGAGTCAACTGACTGATTGGGCAATAGGCCACAGGAGAGGACGATGCGCCGAAGAATCGGACGAAGCGTTGAGGGACCAATGACATGCCGGACAACTTGGTTAATTACTTAGGATTAATTGTCTCGATCGAAGTTTTGTTTTACATGTGCAGGATTAACTATGATGGAAGTAAGACATTCAGTAGGAGTTGCACCGGAGTCAAGACTATGATCACGTTGGGGGTTCGAGAGTTCGATGGATGTTCGGACGGTCATCGGAGGTTCTATAGGAATAAATCCGAGAAGTCCAGGAGCTTGCCAAAGAAGCGCATTGGAACTCGCCAAATGGATTGTCGCAAGTCTAGGAGTTTGCCGGAAGTTCGCCGGAGCATCGCCGAAGGTTCGTCGAATGTTCGCCGGAAGTTCGCCGGAAGCTTGCTGGAAGAAGCGATTGATGCACCGGAGCAAGTTGCAGTAAATGTCTTAAGAAATATCATAGTTAGCATATAGATTAAGTTAGGAATAGGAGGCGATCCCATTAACTTAATCTGGAGGTAATTGGGCCCTTGATAGGCCCAAATCGGGCCGAATGAATCAACCCATTTGGACCAGAATTCCTGCTAGGCAATGGCACCGCCCAGGAGATGATCTCTCAGGAAAGCTGGGCGGTGCAACCGCCCCAGTCAGGTGGTGGCACCGCCTGAGCTCAATCTCCGAGCGAGACTGGGTGGTGCAACAGCCCCAATCAGGTGGTGGCACCGCTAGAGCTCAGTCTCCGTGCTCTGTCAGGCGGTTGTACCACCCCAGTCAGGAGGTAGTACTGCCAGGACCCCGAAAATCCGGAAGGTGACATTTTTTAGCTCCAAATTCAAACCAGTTTGGGGCCTATATATACCCCACCCTTTCCTACATGAAAGGGCAACCAAAAGGCACTGAAAATCCAATCTTACTCTATGATTTTTAGAGCTCAAAAGTGTTGTAAAGGCTAGAAGTTCTCCTCCCTCTTTTCTTCCAAGTTTTGATCTTTCAAGAGAGGAGAGAAAAGTTTGTAAGGGTTGTCTCCTAAGCCCGTCAAAAGGAGTGAAACTGTAAAAGGGTGGTTGGCCTTCACCTATTGAAGGAAGGCCTTTAGTGGAAGTCGATGACCTCGTCGGAGGAGGAAGCCAAAAGTGGATGTAGGTCAAGATTGACCGAACCACTCTAAAATTGCGGTGCTCTCTGGTTTGCATTTCTTCTTGCTGCTTACCTTACTGCAAACCTCCATACATGCTTTACTTCCTTATTACCTTTGCTGCACTCCTTTACAAACTCACTTTCAAGTTAAGTTTCCAAAAATGGTTTTACGTCGGAAATGATTTCATCGTACGAACGTAATTTTAATTGTCGAAAGTTTTTCGCTGCACTAATTCACCCCCCCCCACCCCCTCTTAGTGCTCTTGATCCTAACAATTGGTATCAGAGCCCAGTATTTCTTATTTTGGATTTACACTCGAGAGAAATGACTCTTCATGGCTTTCAAGAGGGCTTTTCGGTTGTTCGTCCACCGTTGTTTAACGGATTGGACTACATTTATTGGAAAACTCGAATGAGAGTTTTCTTGATTTATATAAATTTGGATTTATGGAATATTGTTGAAAACGATTTTCAACTTCCCTCTAAATCGATGAACGAATGGTCGGATTTGGAGAAGAAGTATTTTTCTTTAAATGCAAAGGCTATGAATGCCTTATTTTGTGCTTTGGACAAAAATGAGTTCAATCGGATTTCTACGTGCTAAACGGCTTTTGATATTTGGTGAACACTTGAAATCACGCACGAGGGAACTAGTAGAGTCAAAGACTCGAAAGTTAACATTTTATTGCATGATTTTGAGCTTTTTCGAATGCAACTGAGTGAGACTATAGGCAACATGTACACCCGTTTCATGGATGTCGTTAATAATCTAAGAGTTCGTGGTAAATCTTTTTTGAATTTTGATCTTGTAAGCAAGATCTTAAGATCCCTTCCAAAAAGGTGGGATCCTAAAATAACCGCAATACAAGGGATAAAAAATTTAAATGATTTTCCATTAGAAGAATTAATCGGGTCATTAATGACCTATGAAATGACACTTTTGGAACATTTTGAACCCGGTGAGCACTTGAATCACCTTCCAAAGAATAGGAAGGATTTGGAACTCCGAACAAATGAATACCACTTGAGCGATGACTCAAGTGATGAGGACAATGATGAACTTAAACTTCGAACACTAAATCTTAATAAGTTTATTGAACAAAAATCTAAAATAAATAATGAACTTGAATGGAGGAAGAGGCCAAAGAAGAGGAAGGCAACTAAGGATGAATCAAGAACTTCCAAAGGTGAAACGACGAATTGGGCTTTGACAGGCTTCGACTACAAGGTAAGTAACTCAACTCTCTTGAATTATTTTGAAATTACTTGAAGTTTTTCAGGAGTGCTTAATTTAGATAGTAGGAATAGGAAATAAAAAATTATTTTTCAAAAATTATATGATGTTTTTCTTTTTAGCATCTTTGAAAAATTAAAAATTTGATCATGAAAAGTATATTGCTAAGGTTTCATGCATGTTATGTTTTGAAATGTTGAATGATGCATGCAACATTAGGGATGATAATTATATGATATGTGATAATGCTTAGGATTAATCCATGCATGTGTATCTTGATAATTTTATGTCATGCATGAGTTTTTGAAGTAAATGTTGATTTGAAACTCTCATTTTAGATTAACATGTTTTTGGTCTAATCGTTTTTATGACAAATTAAGATGACATTTTCATGACATATTAAGATGACACAGTGCATGTACATCTATGTATGAATTTATTGATAGTCTTTTGACGATAGATGTGATATCATGTTGTGTTTGGTCTTGACGAAACTTATGTTTCGATTTTAAATGATGATACATGTTTTCACAAAAGACTTGAATACCCTCACATGAAATCAATTGTATAAAATGGAAATGAATTTTTTATCCTATTGAGATTAATGAATTTATTTTACCAATCTTGTGAATCTCACGAAAATAAACATGATGAATATTTTGAAAATAAATGAGTGTATCATGCATTTGGTCTTAATGATTTCTCTTGAACATACTTTTTGAAATCATACTTGATGATGAATATCAAGATATTAAAAAGATGTTATCATGGAATCATGCTTGATGATTTGTTTTATGAAATTTACCTTTCCGTCTTAAATGTTGACACTTGTTTTATTAAAGGTAAAGACATGCTTATAAGAAGCAAATCACATGAATATAAATTTATAAAAACGAAATGCGATCCTCTATCTTATCGACTTTTCAATAAATCTATGTTTGTTATGTATGAATTTATTGAATGTGACTTTGAGGATGATTTCGGATTTCACAAATGCTTGATTCATACTTATGACATGAGACACATTTTAAATATGAATCATGTTCAATGCTTCAATCATGTTATATCTCCCTTAATTCATTTTGTTCTCCTAGATTTATTTACCAAAGAGGAGAATCTTCCGAATGAATGAAATGATACAAATGAATCACTTATCGATATATCTTTTTGAAATATCTTTTTAATGTGATGTTGATAATTTGAGATGCCTGTTGGAATTCATGACATGAGATAATTGAATCCTTGACTTACTCTTTATATGGCTTGAAAATAGATGTTTAAAATCTTGCTTGATGAGTTATTATATGGCTTGAAAATAGATGTTTAAAATCTTGCTTGATGAGTTATTTTATAAGATTTTGCCTTTACGTCTTGAACTTTCATGCTTATCTTGATTTGGCATATAAAGACTAAGGCATGCTTAGATGAAAAAGAATCACTTAAAAAATACTTTTCCCATCTGATCGAGATTAATGTTTTCATGATATTTTGTGAATCTCGAAATTGATTTTGATGACTTGATTATGAGTTTCAAGTTAATGATTTGATGTGAATGAGTTTTATCTAAATCATAATCTTGATCTTGCAAAATTGGAATCACAAATAATATCTTTTAGTATTCATGAATTGATACTCAAAATATGAAAGTATTGGTATTCATGACTTGAATTTGATTGAAACATTGCATGCTTAAATTAATCATTCTCCTATGTTTCAAAAATTCTTTAAATACATTATGTGATGATTGAAAATTAATTTGATTTATGATGAATCACGAATCATGACTTGATCTATGATATTGATATATTTTAATCATGATCCTTGGTTGTATAATTCTTTTGCTCTATTAAAAAGATTTGTCGAATGAATCATGTCCTTCTTGAATTTTCTTGATATCATGACATGATTTTGTAATATGGCTTGTATAATGATTAAAATTTTTTAGCCATTGATTTCTCCCTTCTTTTCGATAATGATAAAGGGGGAGTTAGTTTACTAGCCTGCATATTTCAAAGGAAGAAAAATTTGCTAGCTCTATCATTTCATTGAAAGAACTTGCTATCATGAACACTACCAATGAATTGCAAATCTTGCAATCTAAAGAGAAGCAAAGAATTGCTATCTCGAAAGAAGCAAAAAATGCAAAACTTAGAAAACTTGCAATATAATTGCTCTTGCCATGCTTTGTATCAAAAATAGGTTGATATCCTTAAAAGCATCACGTTAAAGTTTTTAGTGTATCGCAATGTATCACAAATTAAAATTTTTGAGACTATTATCATATCATGTTTAACAATTGATGTCTTTCATGACATGATTTCTTTGTATTGTTGTCTTGTATGTATCATGTGATGATTGAAATATTAATTGATGCAAATTCATAGTTTATGTAAAAGTCTAAATCATTAGTTCCTCTCCTTTTCGACAATGACATAGGGGGAGAAAGATTGCTAGCTCAAGGCAAATGCCGGCTAGCTTGTACTCTTCCCTACTTTTTGACAAAAACAAAGGGGAGAAAGCTTTTGCTAGTCAGAACATGAAAAGAAAAGCAAAGTGCAATCTTGCAAAAGAAGCAAGTGTTGAATTGCCATAATTGAACTTAAGAATCTTGCTATGCTTTTATGCTTATATGTTGTGATGAAAATCTAGCTTCATGTTACAAAAACTTGCATATATTTTAAAATAGCTAGAGCTACTTCTCCTTTTGTTGATGACAAAGGGGGAGAAATATATGAATTGATACTATGAGTGCTATATTTGAATGAGAAATATATGAATTGATGCTATAAGTGCCATATTTGAATTTGAATTATGTTAAGATATCAAAAGAAGCTTGCATCGAAATATATGGTAAATTGATGATCGAAATGCTATGATTGCCATATGCCATGTTTGCATCATGTTAAGATATCAAGAACTTGCATCGTAATTTTACTTGCTGATATCTTGCCATATGATGAAATGCTAAGATTTGTTGCTAAAATGATGCATGCAATACTTATGCTTTTTATTATGATGTATATGATGTATTGCATATGATGTGAATCATGATTAAAATTACCATAATTTGAATTCAAGGTTTATCTCAATTATGGAATTTTGAAATAAGAATGATTACTCACCTTTGTCATGATTTAGAAATTGACATAAAGGGTCTTCCCTTCTTTAGAAAGGGACCCTTCTTTTTGACAATGACTAAGGGGGAGATAGCTAGCTTGCACAATTCAAGAAGAAAGCAAAAATTACACTTCTCAAAAGAGAAGAAATTGCTATCTTGAACATCACCGAGAATT
This sequence comes from Musa acuminata AAA Group, assembly GCF_036884655.1. Classification (NCBI taxonomy): domain Eukaryota; kingdom Viridiplantae; phylum Streptophyta; class Magnoliopsida; order Zingiberales; family Musaceae; genus Musa; species Musa acuminata. The sequence goes on along the minus strand of NC_088330.1, from coordinate 24,707,330 downwards.
GCTAGCTTGAAATCTCAAGAAAATGCAAGAGTAAGAACTTCTCCTTTTTGTTGATGACAAAGGGGGAGAAGTATAATGTTATGCATAAAGTTTTTGATGACGTGTTGCAAGTATTCATGATGAATATTGCAATGACTTGAATTCAGTTTGAATTCAAGGTTCTATCAAAATGTCATATTGATAGGGGGAGTTTGTTTAAACTCTGGGAGTTAAGTTTAACTCCGTCATCAAGTGGTTGTCATCATCAAAAAGGGAGAGATTGTTGAATCTCGTATTTTGATAATGAAACCACTTGATATGTGTTTATGTTTTAATCTGCGTTTTGAGTGATGCAGGATGCTTCGATCAGGATGAGACAATTAAAGCAGGAAAAATCATGTTGTGCCAGAGGAATATGTCAGAAGATTGGACGTCGGGCCGGTGGATCGATCGATGTATTGACAGAAGGCTTCGGGCCGTGGACTCGGGCATCGGGCCAAGAAGAGTGGGTATTGTGCCAAGGATATCGGAGTTGCGGAGTCAACTGGCCGATTGGGCAATAAATTAAGTATGATGTTATGCATAAGTATATGCATAAGTTTATAATGACGTGTTGCAACTATTCATGATGAATATTGCAATGCTTGAATTCAGTTTGAATTCAAGGTTCTATCAATATGGCATATTGATAGGACGAGTTTGTTTAAACTTCGGGAGTTAAGTTTAACTCCGTCATCAAGTGGTTGTCATCATCAAAAAGGGGAAGATTGTTGAATCTCGTATTTTGATAATGAAACCACTTGATATGTGTTTATGTTTTAATCTACGTTTTGAGTGACGCAGGATGCTTCGATCAGGATGAGACAATTAAAGCAAGAAAAATCATGTTGTGCTAAAGGAACATGTCAGAAGATTGGACGTCGGGCTAGTGGATCGGTCGACGTATCGACAGAAGGCTTCGGGTTGTGGACTCGAGCATCGGGCCAAGAAGAGCGAGTATTGTGCCAAGGATATCAGAGTTGCGGAGTCAACTGGCCAATTGGGCAATAGATTAAGTATGATGTTATGCATAAGTTTATGATGACGTGTTGCAAGTATTCATGATGAATATTGCAATGACTTGAATTCAGTTTGAATTCAAGGTTCTATCAATATGGCATATTGATAGGGGGAGTTTGTTTAAACTCCGGGAGTTAAAGTTTAACTCCGTCATCAAGTGGTTGTCATCATCAAAAAGGGGGAGATTGTTGAATCTCGTATTTTGATAATGAAACCACTTGATATGTGTTTATGTTTTAATATATGTTTTAAGTCACACAGGATGCTTCGATCAGGATGAGACAATTAAAGCAGAAAAAATCATGTTGTGCTAGAGGAACATGTCAGAAGATTGGACGTCGGGCCGGTGGATCGGTCGACGTATCGATAGAAGGCTTCGGGCCGTGGACTCGGGCATCGGGCCAAGAAGAGCGGGTATTGTGCCAAGTATATCGGAGTTGCGGAGTCAATTGGCCGATTGGGCAATAGATTAAGTATGATGTTATGCATAAGTTTATGCATAAGTTTATGATGACGTTTTACAAATATTCATGATGAATATTACAATGACTTGAATTCAGTTTGAATTCAAGGTTCTATCAATATGGCATATTGATAGGGGGAGTTTGTTTAAACTTCGGGAGTTAAGTTTAACTCTGTCATCAAGTGGTTGTCATCATCAAAGAGGGGGAGATTATTAAATCTCATATTTTGATGATGAAACCACTTGATATGTGTTAATATTTTAATCTACATTTTGAGTGATGCAGGATGCTTCGATCAGGATGAGACAACTAAAGCAGAAAAAATCATGTTGTGCCGGAGGAACATGTCAAAAGATTGGATGTCAGGCCGGTGGATCGGTCGACGTATCGGCAGACGGCTTTGGGCATCAGGCCAAGAAGAGCAGGTATTGTGCCAAGGATATCGGAGTTGCGGAGTTAACTGGCCGATTGTATAATAGGCCGTAGGAGAGGATGATGCGTCGAAGAATCAGACGAAGCATCGAGGGACCAATGACATGCCGGACAACTTGGTTAATTACGTAGGATTAATTGTCTCGATCGAAGTTTTGTTTTACATGTGCAGGATTAACTATGATGGAAGTAAGACATGTAGCAGGAGTTACGCCGGAGTCAAGACTATGATCACGTTAGGGGTTCGAGAGTTCGACGGAAGTCCGGACGGTCGTCGGAGGTTCTGCGGAAACAAATTTGAGAAGTCCAGGAGCTTGCCAAAGAAGCTCATCGGAACTCACCAAGTGGAACATCACAAGTCTAGGAGTTTACCGGAAGTCCGCCAGAGCATCGCCGAAGGTTCGTCGGATGTTCGCCGGAAGAAGCGATTGATGCACCGGAGCAAGTTGCAGTAAATGTCTTAAGAAATATCTTAGTTAGCATGTAGATTAAGTTAGGAATGGGAGGTGATCCCATTAACTTAATCTGGGGGCAATTGGGCTCTTGATAAACCCAAATTGGGCCGAATGGATCAACCCATTCGGACCAAAATTCCTGCTAGGCGGTGGCACCGCCCAGGAGATGATCTCCCAGGAAAGTTGGGCGGTGCAACCGCCCAGGTCAGGCGGTGGCACTGCTTGGGCTCAGTCTTCGAGCGAGATTGGGCGGTGCAACCGCCCTAGTCAAGCGGTGGCACCACTAGAGCTCGATCTCCGAGCTCTGTCAGGCGGTTGTACCGCCCCAGTCAGGAGGAGGTACCGCCAGGACCCCGAAAATCCGGGAGGTGACATTTTTTAGCTCCAAATTCAAACCAGTTTGGGGCCTATATATACCCCCACCCTTTCCTACATGAAAGGGCAACCAAAAGACATCAAAAATCCAATCTTACTTTATGATTTTTAGAGCTCAAAAGTGTTGTAAAGGCTAGAAGTTCTCCTCCCTCTTTTCTTCCAAGTTTTGATCTTTCAAGAGAGGAGAAATTGTAAAAGGGTTGTCTCCTAAGCCCGTCAAAAGGAGTGAAAATGTAAAAGGGTGGTTGGTCTTCGCCTATTGAAGGAAGGCCTTTAGTGGAAGTCGGTGACCTCGTCGGAGGAGGAAGCCAAAAGTGGATGTAGGTCAAGATTGGCCGAACCACTCTAAAATTATGATGCTCTCTGGTTTGCATTTCTTCTTGCTGCTTACCTTACTACAAACCTCCATATGTGCTTTACTTCCTTCTTACCTATGCTGCACTCCTTTACAAACTCGCTTTTAAGTTAAGTTCCCAAAAAACGGTTTTACGTCGGAAACGATTTCATCGTACAAACGTAATTTTAATCGTCGAAAGTTTTTCGCTGCACTAATTCACCCCCCCTCTTAGTGCTCTTGATCCTAACACCTTCTTCTCTTCCAGTTGCAGCTGCCACTGCCGCAGCCCCTACCTCTTCTTCTTTCCCTTCTCTTCTTCTCCTCTTCTTCCCCTTTCCTCCCCGACGCACAGCGCCTCCTCTCCTCTGTTTCCTCCTATGGGAAATAGAGGTGCCGCAGCCACCTCTTCCCTCGTCTTCTTCTCTTCTTCTCCTCTTCTTCCCTTCTCCTCCCTAATGCCACACATCCTCTCCTCTATTTCCTCCTGCGGGAAACAGAGGCGTTGCAGCCCTAGTTGCTTCCACCTCTCTCTCTCCTCTCCATCTTCCCTCTCTTCTCCTTCTTCTTCTTCTTTTCTTCTCTTCTTCCTCTTCTTCTATTTTTCTTCCCTTCTCCTTCTCGACGCCCCACACCTCCTCGCTGCAGCCTTTGCCGCAACCACTCTTCCTCTTTTTTTCTTCTTCCCTTTCTTCTCCCTCTTCTTCTTCTTCTCTTCTTCTCCTCTTCTCCTCTTCTTCCCTTCTTCTCCCCAATGCCCCCACAGCTTCTCTCTCTGTGGGCGTGGGAAACAGAGAGCGTGGGGAGGTGGTGGGACAAAACCGCCACACCCTTCTTTATTTTTTTTTTTTCAACCTAACAGTTTAGTCCTTGAAATTTCTATATTTACATATAGGTCTTTACAAATAATCTTTGTTTTTCAAAAGTGATGAATATTACAACTATCGCCTGCAGCACTGATACTGGACGGTACCATCGCTTGACACAGTTTGGAAGACTATGTCTAGGCGATACCACAACCTAGATTAGCAGTACCACCGCTTGACATTGGGTAGTACCATTGCCCAGTTTGGCGATACTACCGTTTGACACAGTCTCGGAGACTGAGCTTTTGGTGGTGCCACCGCCTAACCCAAATTTTGGGTCACTGAATGGGCCTTTCTCTTGGCCTAAAATAACCCCAACATAGGCCTAATTGGCCTCTAATTGAGTTGGCCTAATTCCAACCTAATTATAACTTAAAACTAATTCGATCTAGACAATTATTACAAAGCATTAATCACATGTTATCCGGCATGTCATTGGTTCATTGGCGCTTTGTCCAATCATTCAATGCATTGTCCTCTTTTGTGGCATTTTGTCTAATCGATATGTTGACCTCTACAACTTCGATCTTCTTAATATAATATCCACTCTTCTAGGCTCGATGCTCGAACTCATGGCATGAAGCCTTCTGCCGACACGTCGATCGATTCTTTGGCTTGACGTCCAATCTTCTTACATGTTCCACTCCGACCCAACATTGATTTTTCTTGCTTTAATTATCTCTTCATGATCGAAGCTAGTCTTGCATCACTTAAAATGTAGATTAGATCATAAACTCTATCGATTGGTTTTATAATCAAAATTTGATATTCTACAATAAACACTATCGGTATCCAATACCCATGTGTTATCATAAGAGTCTGACAAATGGAGTGATTATGAATGTACCTGAAGCTTCTCCAAACTTTTGTTTCGCCCTCTTTGTAAGGTACTCTTTGTAGTTCCTCTTCCAGTGCCAATCTTTATAGCAGTAGAAGCATTGGCTTTTATCCTTTGCTGGGTCCTTTTTAGTAATATTTGCTTTACCCGTTCCGCCCTTGCCCTTCTTAAGAGACTTTTCTGCTTTCATTTTCTTTCTGGTCTCACTAGTATAAAGAACTAGCTAATATGACATGTCACACATATACTGAATTAATATTATCCAGAGAGGGGATTTTGATTTCGTCTTCTAATATGACATGTCACATATATACATATTTAATATATATCTACATCGCATGCAAATATATATACATATCTAATAAGTATTTAAGCAATCACATATTACATGAGCAATCACATCATATGATCATGGACCACAGCCTAATGTAATCAGGCCCGAGCTAATGGGCCTAATCACTCACATCAAAATCTATGTGTACAACGGCGCATCTCCATGCCTTATGATCGTCCATCTCGTCCTCGTCGGTTCTGTCGGCTTCTCGATGTATCTCCATATGTCGTGATCGTCCGTCTCGATCTCGTGGGTCCTGTTATCGCTTTCACGCTCCTGTTACGTCTCCTCATGTGATTACAATTTAATCATAGACACGCAGACCCGACAATAAATGAGAAATAAAGTGGTGGCTCACAGGCCCCAATAATAATAATAATAATAATAATAATAATAATAATAATAATAATAATAATGATCACATTACTTGTACATACATCACATAGTCCATGGTCATCTGTCCACATCATACATCACATGTACACATCAACATAATGTAGGACTACTAGATAATAATAATAGTTAATTAAACTATTTAATTAACTTATATTTTTGTGAAATTTTTTAGGGTATACAGGCGAAGGGGGCATTGTCCCTGCCCGTGGGCTGCTCGCTCGCAGGCGGTGTGCCCGTGGGCAGCGTCGCCCTTATAGGTGGGTGCCCCTGCGGGTGGCTCTACTCGCGAGCGCAGCGCCCGCAGGTGCCTTTGCCCGCGGGCGTCGTTGCCCCCGTAGTTGCCTGTGCTTGTGGACGCAACACCTACAGGCACCGCTGCCCCTGCAATTGCCTTTGCTTGCGGGCGTAGCGCCCGTAGGCACTGCTACACCGACGGCTGCTTGCCTACGGGCCGCATGCTACTAGCCGTAGGTGGCCAGGCCTCCGCCAAGGCTGCAAGTAGCCATTGGCCAACATGTGAGGGCAGCAATAGTTGCTGCCCTCTCTCACCTTTTGTGTCAATGATTTTGACGACAAAAGTCTTCCTAAAACACAACACACGTAGTTCAAAACCAATCTTTCACATGAACTACCTGACTCAAATAACACTGTAGGGAAATCTAGGGGCAACATCATATGCGTAGTGGAAGAACAGAAAACAAAAACCCGAAATTTCCTCATGATGTGTTCATCATCGTGCGAAGATTAGTAAGCAAAATCCACAAAACTAAAAACAGCGTATATAAAAGATTGTGTTACCTAGGGAGATCGTATATCCTTGAATCCTAGCAGATTTGTAGGAGAGGGTGAAGGAGGTCAAGCATTATCCTCTCTAGTAGTGATCCACAAAGCAAGGCTGTAACGACACTCCTCAAATTTTTAAGCATGCTATCTGAGAAGGAGAAGGGGAGAGGAGAATAAGAGATGACAACCAAGAGAAGCTCTAGCCTATGAACTTTTGATTCTCTCCTATTTGTAGAGGCCTCTTGTCAACTTAACCTTAATGGATCCTACCCTATTAGGTATTGGATCTCCATCCAATTACCCAAGCCTCTTAGATTAGTAGATCTCTATCCAATAATCTCTCATTAGCTCTTATTGGATCTCATCCATAGGATCTAATAATTTAGGAGTTTATTGGATATCCAATAAGATAGGAGCTACGATGGATATCTCATATCTGAACTACTACTCATCGTAATGCCTGCCATATATGTGTGACCCTCTAAGCCTAATATTTGTAGGAAAATCTTACGGGGCAATATCACATATACAGCGGAAGGACAAAAAATAAAACCCCCAATTTTTCAAAGATGTGTTCCTCATCATGTGAAGATTGGTACACAAAATCTATGAAACTTAAAACTGCATATATGAAATATTATGTTTCCTAGGAAGATCATATATCCCTGAATCCCTATAGATCTATAGAAGAGGGTGAAGGTGGTCAAGCGTCTTCCTTTCTAGCAGTGATCCATATAGTAGGGCTGTGACGATGCTCCTCAAATCTCCAAGTCTACTATTTGAGGAGTAGAAGGGGAATAGAATAGGAGATGGCAACTAAGAAGGCTCTATTCTATGAACTATTAGTTCCCTCCTATTTATAAAGGTCTCTTATCAATTTAACCCTAATGGATCCTGCCCTATTGGGTATTGTATCTCCATCCAACTACCTAAGCCTCTTAAATTACTGGATCTCTATCCAATAATCTCTCATTGGCTCTTATTAGATCTTATCCATATGATCTAATAATTCATGGGCTAATTGGATATCCAATAAGATTGGGGCTCCGACGGATATCTCATATCTGAACTACTCATCACAACGCCTACCATATTTGTGTGACCCTCTAGGCCTAATATCGAGTTGGCCGTGAGTCATACTTGTCAGAACTCCTTCTGGCCTAGTGAATTATTATCTCTATAATAATTCACTCAACTCATCGACTGCAAACATACTATACCACTATATCATAGTCCCCAAACGATACAGGGGAATCCAATCTATTAGACTTGTCTGTCCTTAGTTACCATATACGTATAGTCCCTCATCCATATAATATCCTAAAGACCGTATGTCGGCATGGTGCTATCAGACCCATATGGTTTCTACTCGAGTTTTGCTCTAATCGGATTCTCCCGAAAAACTTTCTCTCTTAATCCAAATGACCCTGGCAAGGGATTTGTCTGAGCAAGAATACATTGGATATTCCTCTCATGACACCGAGAGTGAATGATCCTCTATCGACACTCAATAGTCCTCGTAAGGTTGGCTACCACTCCCAATGACTGGCTATGCTAGATCTGGAACCTCCAGACCTATAAATCCTATCTTACTTTGTGATTTTTAGAGCTCAAAAGTGTTGTAAAGGCTAGAAGTTCTCCTCCCTCTTTTCTTCCAAGTTTTGATCTTTCAAGAGAGGAGAGAAAAGTTTGTAAGAGTTGTCTCCTAAGCCCGTCAAAAGGGGTGAAACTGTAAAAGGGTGGTTGGCTTTTGCCTATTGAAGGAAGGCCTTTAGTGGAAGTCGGTGACCTCGTCGGAGGAGGAAGCCAAAAGTGGATGTAGGTCAAGATTGACCGAACCACTCTAAAATTGCGGTGCTCTCTGGTTTGCATTTCTTCTTGCTGCTTACCTTATTGCAAACCTTCATATGTGCTTTACTTCCTTATTACCTTTGCGGCACTCCTTTATGAACTCGCTTTCAAGTTAAGTTCCCAAAAATGGTTTTACGTCGGAAACGATTTCATCGTACGAACGTAATTCTAATTCAACCCGCCCCCCCCCCCCCCCCCCTCTCTTAGTGCTCTTGATCCTAACACCTTCTTCTCTTCTAGCTATAGCTGCCACCGTCGCAGCCCGTGCCTCTTCTTCTTTCCCTTCTCTTCTTCTCCTCTTCTTCCCCTTTCCTCCCCAATGCACGGCGCCTCCTCTCCTTTGTTTCCTCCTACGGGAAATAGAGGTGCCATAGCCACCTCTTCCCTCGTCATCTTCTCTTCTTCTCCTCTTCTTCCCTTCTCCTCCCCAATGCCACACATCCTCTCCTTTGTTTCCTCCTGCGGGAAACAGAGGCGTTGCAGCCCTAGTTGCTTCCACCTCTCTCTCTCCTCTCCATCTTCCCTCTCTTCTCCTTCTTCTTCTTCTTTTTTTCTCTTCTTCTTCCCTTCTCCTTCTCGACGCCTCACACCTCCTCGCTACAGCCTTTGTCGCAACCACTCTTCCAATTTTTTCTTCTTCCCTTTCTTCTCCCTCTTCTTCTTCTCCTCTTCTTCCCTTCTTCTCCCCAATGCCCCCACAGCTTCTCTCTCTGTGGGCATGGGAAACAGAGAGCGTGGGGAGGTGGTGGGATAAAACCGCCACACCCTTCTTTATTATTATTTTTTTCAACCTAACAGTTTAGTCCTTGAAATTTCTATATTTACATATAGGTCTTTACAAATAATCTTTGTTTTTCAAAAGTGATGGATATTACAACTATCGCCTGCAGCACTGATACTAGACGGTACCATCGCCTGACACAGTCTGGAAGACTATGTCTACGTGGTACCACAACCTAGATTAGCAGTACCACCGCTTGACATTGGGCAGTACCATCGCCCAGTTTGGCGATACTACCGTTTGACACAGTCTCAGATACTATCTTGGAGACTGAGCTACTGGTGGTGCCACCGGCTGACCCAAATTTTGGGTCATTGAATGGGCCTTTCTCTTGGCCTAAAACAACCCCAACATAGGCTTAATTGGCCCCTAATTGAGTTGGCCTAATTCCAACCTAATTATAACTTAAAACTACTTCGATCTAGACAATTATTACAAAGCATTAATCACATGTTATCCGGCATATCATTGGTTCATTGGCGCTTTGTCCAATCATTCAATGCATCATCCTCTTTTGTGGCCTTTTGTCTAATCGATATGTTGACCTCCACAACTCCGATCTACTTAATATAATATCCGCTCTTCTAGGCCCGATGCTCGAACTCATGGCATGAAGCCTTCTGCCGATACGTCGACCGATCCTCTGGCTCGTCGACCGATCCTCTGGCTCGAAAGGGTGGGGGTATATGTAGGCCCCAAACTGGTTTGAATTTGGAGCTCAAAAATGTCACCTCCCAGATTTCCGGGGTCCTGGCGGTACCTCCTCCTGACTGGGGCGGTACAATCGCTTGACAAAGCTCGGAGATTGAGCTCTAGCGGTGCCACCGCTTGACTGGGGTGGTTGCACTGCCCAGTCTCGCTCGGAGACTGAGCCCAGGCAGTGCCACCGCCTGACCTGGGCGGTTGCACCACCCAACTTTCCTGGGAGATCATCTCCTAGGCGGTGCCATTGCCTAGCAAGAATTTTGGTCCGAATGGGTTGATCCATTCAACCCAATTTGGGTTTATCAAGGGCCCAATTGCCCCCAGATTAAGTTAATGGGATCACCTCCCATTCCTAACTTAATCTACATGCTAACTAAAATATTTCTTAAGACATTTACTATAACTTGCTCCGGTGCATCAATCGCTTCTTCTAGCGAGCTTCCGGTGAACTTTCGGCAAACATCCGAAGAACCTTCGGCGATGCTCTAGCGGACTTCCGGCAAACTCCTGGACTTGCGATGATCCACTTGGTGAGTTCCGATGAGCTTCTTTGGCAAGCTCCTGGACTTCTCAGATTTGTTCCCGCAGAACCTCCGATGACCGTCCGGACTTCCGTCGAACTCTTGAACCCCCAACGTGATCATTGTCTTAACTCCGACGTAACTCCTGCTGCATGTCTTACTTCCATCATAGTTAATCCTGCATATGTAAAACAAAACTTCTATCGAGACAAATAATCCTACGCAATTAACCAAGTTGTCCGGCATGTCATTGGTCTCTCGACGCTTCGTCCGATTCTTCAACGCATCGTCCTCTCCTGCGGCCTATTACACAATCGGCCAGTTGACTCCGCAACTCCAATATCCTTGGCACAATACCTGCTCTTCTTGGCCCGATGCCCAAAGCCTTCTGCCGATACGTCGACCGATCCACCGGCCCGACATCCAATCTTTTGATATGTTCCTCCGGCACAACATGATTTTTTCTTCTTTAATTTTCTCATCCTAATCGAAGGATCCTGCATCACTCAAAATGCATATTAAAATATTAACACATATCAAGTGGTTTTATTATCAAAATACAAGATTTAATAATCTCCCTCTTTTTGATGATGACAACCACTTGATGACAGAGTTAAACTTAACTCCCGGAGTTTAAACAAACTCCCCCTATCAATATGCCATATTAATAGAACCTTGAATTCAAACTGAATTCAAGTCATTGCAATATTCATCATGAATACTTGCAACATGTCATCATAAACTTATGCATAAACTTATGCATAACATCATACTTAATCTATTGCCCAATTGGCCAGTTGACTCAGCAACTCCGATATCCTTGGCATAATACCTGCTCTTCTTGGCCCGATGCCCGAGTCCATGGCCCGAAGCCTTCTATCGATACGTCGACCCATCCACCGGCCCGACGTCTAATCTTCTGACATGTTCCTCTGGCACAATATGATTTTTCCTGCTTTAATTGTCTCATCCTGATCGAAGCATCCTGCGTCACTCAAAACACAGATTAAAACATAAACACATATCAAGTGGTTTCATTATCAAAATACGAGATTCAACAATCTCCCCCTTTTTGATGATGACAACCACTTGATGACAGAGTTAAACTTAACTCCCGGAGTTTAAACAAACTCCCCCTATCAATATGCCATATTGATAGAACCTTGAATTCAAACTGAATTCCAGTAATTGCAATATTCATTATGAATACTTGCAACACGTCATCATAAACTTATGCATAAACTTATACATAACATCATACTTAATCTATTGCCCAATTGGCCAGTTGACTTCGCAACTCCGATATCCTTGGCACAATACTCGCTCTTCTTGGCCCGATGCCCGAGTCCACGGCCCGAAGCCTTATGTCGATACGTCGACCGATCCACTGGCCCGATGTCCAATCTTTTGACATGTTCCTCTAGTACAACATGATTTTTCCTGCTTTAATTATCTCATCCTGATCGAAGCATCCTGCGTCACTCAAAACGCAGATTAAAACATAAACACATATCAAGTGGTTTCATTATCAAAATACGAGATTCAACAATCTCCCCCTTTTTTATGATGACAACCACTTGATGACGAAGTTAAACTTAACTCCCGGAGTTTAAACAAACTCCCCCTATCAATATGCCATATTGATATAACCTTGAATTCAAACTGAATTCAAGTCATTGCAATATTCATCATGAATACTTGCAACACGTCATCATAAACTTATGCATAAACTTATGCATAACATCATACTTAATCTATTGCCCAATTGGCCAGTTGACTCCGCAACTCTGATATCCTTGGCACTATACTCGCTCTTCTTGGCCCGATGCCCGAGTCCACGGCCCGAAGCCTTCTGTCGATACGTCGACCGATCCACTAGCCCGACGTCCAATCTTCTGACATGTTCCTCTAGCACAACATGATTTTTCCTACTTTAATTGTCTCATGATCAAAGCATCCTGCGTCACTCAAAACGCAGATTAAAACATAAACACATATCAAGTGGTTTCATTATCAAAATACGAGATTCAACAATCTTCCCCTTTTTGATGATGACAACCACTTGATGACGGAGTTAAACTTAACTCCCGAAGTTTAAACAAACTCCTCTTATCAATATGCCATATTGAAAGAACCTTGAATTCAAACTGAATTCAAGTCATTGCAATATTCATCATGAATACTTGCAATACGTCATTATAAACTTATGCATAAACTTATACATAACATCATACTTAATCTATTGCCCAATCGGCCAGTTGACTCCGCAACTCCGATATCCTTGGCACAATACCCACTCTTCTTGGCCCGATGCCCGAGTCCACGGCCCGAAGCCTTCTGTCACTTCTGTCAATACGTCGACCGATCCACCGGCCCGACGTCCAATCTTCTGACATGTTCCTCTGGCACAACATGATTTTTCCTGCTTTAATTGTCTCATCCTAATCGAAGCATCCTGCGTCACTCAAAACGCAGATTAAAACATAAACACATATCAAGTGGTTTCATTATCAAAATACGAGATTCAACAATCTCCCCCTTTTTTATGATGACAACCACTTGATGACGGAGTTAAACTTAACTCCCGGAGTTTAAACAAACTCCCCCTATCAATATGACATATTGATAGAACCTTCAATTCAAACTGAATTCAAGTCATTGCAATATTCATCATGAATACTTGCAACACGTCATCATAAACTTATGCATAACATCATACTTCTCCCCCTTTGTCATAAACAAAAAGGAGAAGTTCCTACTCTTGCATTTTCTTGAGATTTCAAGCTAGCAATTCTCAGTGATGTTCAAGATAGCAATTTCTTCTCTTTTGAGAAGTGCAATTTTTGCTTTCTTCTTGAATTGTGCAAGCTAGCTATCTCCCCCTTAGTCATTGTCAAAAAGAAGGGAAGACCCTTTCTAAAGAAGGGAAGACCCTTTATGTCAATTTCTAAATCATGACAAAGGTGAGTAATCATTCTTATTTCAAAATTTCATAATTGAGATAAACCTTGAATTCAAATTATGGCAATTTTAATCATGATTCACATCATATGCAATACATCATATACATCATAATAAAAAGCATAAGTATTGCATACATCATTTTAGCAACAAATCGTAGCATTTCATCATATAGCAAGATATTAGCAAGTAAAATTACGATGCAAGTTCTTGATATCTTAACATGATGCAAACATGGCATATGGCAATCATAGCTTTTTGATCATCAATTTACCATATATTTCGATGCAAGCTTTTTTTTGATATCTTAACATAATTCAAATTCAAATATGGCACTTATAGCATCAATTCATATATTTCTCATTCAAATATAGCACTCATAGTATCAATTCATATATTTCTCCCCCTTTGTCATCAACAAAAGGAGAAGTAGCTCTAGTTATTTTAAAAGATATGCAAGTTTTTGTAACATGAAGCTAAATTTTCATCACAACATATAAGCATAAAAGCATAGCAAGATTGTTAAGTTCAATCATGGCAATTCAACACTTGCTTCTTGTACAAGATTGCACTTTGCTTTTCTTTGTATGTTCTGACTAGCAAAAGCTTTTTCCCCTTTGTTTTTGTCAAAAAGAAGGGAAGAGTACAAGCTAGCCGGCATTTGCCTTGAGCTAGCAATCTTTCTCCCCCTATGTCATTGCTGAAAAGGAGAGGAACTAATGATTTAGACTTTTACATAAACTATGAATTTGCATCAATCAATATATCAATCATCACATGATACATACAAGACAACAATGCAAAGAAATCATGTCATGAAAGACATCAATTGTTAAACATGATATGATAATAGTCTCAAAAATTTTAATTTGCGATATATGTGATACATTGCGAGACATTGCGATACACTAAAAATTTTAATGTGATGCTTTTAAGGATATCAACCTATTTTTGATACAAAGCATGGCAAGAGCAAATATATTACAAGTTTTCTAAGTTTTGCATTTTTTGCTTCTTTCGAGATAGCAATTCTTTGCTTCTCTTTAGATTGCAAGATTTGCAATTCATTGGTAGTGTTCATGATAGCAAGTTCTTTCAATGAAATGATCGAGCTAGCAAATTTTTCTTCCTTTGAAATATGCAGGCTAGTAAACTAACTCCCCCTTTATCATTATCGAAAAGAAGGGAGAAATCAATGGCTAAAAATTTTTAATCATTATACAAGCCATATTACAAAATCATGTCCTGATATCAAGAAAATTCAAGAAGGACATGATTCATTCGATAAATCTTTTTAATAGAGCAAAAGAATTATACAACCAAGGATCATGATTAAAATATATCAATATCATAGATCAAGTCATGATTCGTGATTCATCATAAAGCAAATTAATTTTCAATCATCACATAAGGCATTTAAAGAATTTTTGAAACATAGGAGAATGATTAATTTAAGCATGCAATGTTTCAATAAAATTCAAGTCATGAATACCAATACTTTCATATTTTGAGTATCAATTCATAAATACCAAAAGATATTATTTGTGATTCCAATTTTGCAAGATCAAGATTATGATTTAGATAAAACTTATTCAAATCAAATCGTTAACTTGAAACTCATAATCAAGTCATCAAAATCAATTTCAAGATTCACAAAATATCATGAAATCATTCATCTCGATCAGATGGGAAAAGTATTTTTTAAGTGATTCTTTTTCATCTAAGCATGCCTTAGTCTTTATATACCAAATCAAGATAAGCATGAAAGTTCAAGGCGTAAAGGAAAAATCTTATAAAACAACTCATCAAGCAAGATTTTAAACATATATTTTCAAGCCATATAAAAAGTAAGTCAAGGATTCAATTATCTCATATCATGAATTCCAACAGGCATCTCAAATGATCAACATCACATTAAAAAGATATTTCAAAAAGATATATCGATAAGTGATTCATTTGTATCATTTCATTCATTCGAAAGATTCTCCTCTTTGGTAAATAAATCTAGGAGAACAAAATAAATTAAGGGAGATATAACATGATTGAAGCATTGAACATGATTCATATTTAAAATGTGTCTCATGTCATAAGTATGAATCAAGCATTTGTAAAATCCGAAATCATCCTCAAAGTCACATTCAATAAATTCATACATCACATTTCGTTTTTTTAAATTTCTATTCATGTGATTTGCTTCTTATAAGCATGCCTTTACCTTTAATAAAACAAGTGTCAACATTTAAGACGGAAAGGTAAATTTCATAAAACAAATCATCAAGCATGATTCCATGATAACATCCTTTTTATATCTTGATATTCATTATCAAATATGATTTCAAAAAGTATGTTCAAGAGAAATCATTAAGACCAAATGCATGATATACTCATTTATTTTCAGAATATTCATCATGTTTATTTTCATGAGATTCACAAGATTGGTAAAATAAATTCATTAATCTCAATAGGATATAAAATTCATTTCCATTTCATACAATTTATTTCATGTGAGGGTGTTCAAGTCTTTTTGTGAAAACATGTATCATCATTTAAAATCGAAACATAAGTTTCGTCATAAAGCCGTCAAGACCAAACACATCAAAAATAAAACATCATGATATCACATCTATCATCAAAAGACTATCAATAAATTCATACATAGATGTACATGCACTATGTCATCTTAATATGTCATGAAAATGTCATCTTAATTTGTCATAAAAACGATTAGACCAAAAACATGTTAATCTAAAATGAGAGTTTCAAATCAACATTTACTTCAAAAACTCATGCATGACATAAAATTATCAAGATACACATGCATGGATTAATCCTAAGCATTATCACATATCATATAATTATCATCCCTAATGTTGCATGCATCATTCAACATTTCAAAACATAACATGCATGAAACCTTAGCAATATACTTTTCATGATCAAATTTTTAATTTTTCAAAGATGCTAAAAAGAAAAACATCGTATAATTTTTGAAAAATAATTTTTTATTTCCTATTCCTACTATCTAAATTAAGCACTCATGGAAAGCTTCAAGTAATTTCAAAATAATTCAAAAGAGTTGAGTTACTTACCTTGTAGTCGAAGCCCGTCAAAGCCCAATTCGCCATTTCACCTTTGGAAGTTCTTGATTCATCCTTAGTTGCCTTCCTCTTCTTTGGCCTCTTCCTCCATTCAAGTTCATTGTTTATTTTAGATTTTTGTTCAATAAACTTATTAAGATTTAGTATTCGAAGTTCAAGTTCATCATTGTCCTCATCATTTGAGTCATCGCTCAAGTGGTATTCATTTGTCCGGAGTTCCAAATCCTTCCTATTCTTTGGAAGGTGATTCAAGTGCTCACTGGGTTTAAAATGTTCCAAAAGTGTCATTTCATAGGTCATTAATGACCCGATTAATTCTTCTAATGGAAAATCATTTATATTTTTTATCCCTTATATTGCGGTTATTTTAGGATCCCACCTTTTTGGAAGGGATCTTAAAATCTTGCTTACGAGATCAAAATTCAAAAACGATTTACCAAGAACTCTTAGATTATTGACGACATCCGTGAAACGGGTGTACATGTTGCCTATAGTCTCGTTTAGTTGTATTTGAAAAAGTTCAAAATCATGCAATAAAATGTTAACTTTCGAGTCTTTGACTCTACTAGTTCCCTCGTGCATGATTTCAAGTGTTCATCAAACATCAAAAGCCGTTTCGCACGTAGAAATCCGATTGAACTCATTTTTGTCCAAAACACAAAATAAGGCATTAATAGCCTTTGCGTTTAAAGAAAAATATTTCTTCTCCAAATCCGACCATTCGTTCATCGATTTAGAGAGAAGTTGAAAATTGTTTTCAACAATATTCCATAAATCCAAATTCATATAAATCAAGAAAACTCTCATTCAAGTTTTCCAAGAAATGTAGTTCAATCTGTTAAACAACGGTGGACGAACAACCGAAAAGCCCTCTAGAAAGCCATGAAGAGTCATTTCTCTTGAGTGTAAATCCGAAATGAGAAATACCGGGCTTTGATACCAATTGTTAGGATCAAGAGCACTAAGAGGGGGGGGGGGGGGGGAGGTGAATTAGTGTAGCGAAAAACTTTCGATGATTAAAATTGCGTTCGTACGATGAAATCGTTTCCAACGTAAAACCATTTTTGGAAACTTAACTTGAAAGTGAGTTCGTAAAGGAGTGCAGCAAAGGTAATAAGGAAGTAAAGCATGTATGGAGGTTTGTAGTAAGGTAAGCAGCAAGAAGAAATGCAAACCAGAGAGCACCGTAATTTTAGAGTGGTTCGGTCAATCTTGACCTACATCCACTTTTGGCTTCCTCCTCCGACAAGGTCACCGACTTCCACTAGAGGCCTTCCTTCAATAGGTGAAGGCCAACCACTCTTTTATAATTTCACTCCTTTTGATGGGCTTAGGAGACAACCCTTACAAACTTTTCTCTCCTCTCTTGAAAGATCAAAACTTGGAAGAAAAGAGGGAGGAGAACTTCTAGCCTTTACAACATTTTTGAGCTCTAAAAATCATAGAGTAAGATTGGATTTTCGGTGCCTTTTGGTTGCCCTTTCATGCAGGAAAGGGTGGGGTATATATAGGCCCCAAACTGGTTTGAATTTGGAGCTAAAAAATGTCACCTCCTGGATTTTCGGGGTCCTAGCGGTACTACCTCCTGACTGGGCCAGTATAACCGCCTGACAGAGCTCGGAGACCGAGCTCTAGCGGTGCCACCGCCGGACTGGGGCGGTTGCACCACCCAGTCTCGCTCGGAGACTGAGCTCAGGCGGTGCCACCACCTGATTGGGGTGGTTGCACCGCCTAGTCTCGCTCAAAGACTCAGCCTAGGCGGTGCCATGTCCTGACCTGGGCGGTTGCACTGCCCAGCTTTCCTAAGAGATCATCTCCTGGGTGATGCCATTGCCTAGCAGGAATTCTGGTCCAAATGGGTTGATCCATTCGGCCCAATTTGGATCTATTAAGGGCCCAATTGCCCCTAGATTAAGTTAGTGGGATCACCTCTCATTCCTAACTTAATCTATATGCTAACTATGATTTTGTTGGAAAATCTTGGGGGAGACATCTGCTAGTCATAGGTGCCCAGCAAGCCAATCACGTGAGTGATGGCACGTGTGACTTGATACAGAATCTTTTTGCTTATTATATTTTGGCGTATATCACTTTATAACTATTGCATAAATGCATACATATATTGTGATATCCTTGGATTTGTGCAATGGGAATCGGATCGTGATGAGATCACGATAATGAGATCGATTCACCTTTAAACACATATCCTAAATAATCCCGGTCATAGGTTACTCGAGAGGGACATCGTGATAACCGGATAGATTGGTGTGCTGTATACCCGTCCATATGATGGATGCAGCTGGTCTCATAGCTGCTCGTGTAAGGACACTAGGGATACAGTATAGGTGCTCATTGGAGAATGAGTTCACTGATTGATCCGCTTACGGAATGCTGGATGGTTGATGATGCCTTATTGTCACACAGCGATTCCATAGTCCTAGTGGTGTATCTGGTCCTTAGACTTGAGACACCAAGGATGTCCTGTATGAGTGCTCCACTCTTTGATACCAGACTTATAGGTTTGGCTATCCCCAGATCTAGTACAGCTGGTCATTGGGAGTGGTAGTCGACCTTACGAGGGCTATTGAGTGTCAATAGCGGATCATCCACTCTCGGCGTCATGAGAGGAATATCCTATGTGTTCTTGCTCAGACAAATCCCTGGCCAGGGTCATTCGGGTTGAGAGAGAAAGAGTTCTCCGGGAGAATCCGATTAGAGCGAGACTCGAGTAGAAACCGTATGGGTCTGACTGCACCATGCTCGATATACGGTCTCTGGGATATTAGATGGATGAGGGACTATAGGTACATGGTAACTGAGGACAGACAGGTCTAATGGATTGGATTCCCCTGTATCGTCTGGGGACTACGGCGTAGTGGCCTAGTACGTCCGTAGTCGATGAGTCAATTGAATTATTACAGAGATAATAATTCACTCAGTCAGAAGGAGTTCTGACAGGTATGACTCACGGCCAGCTCGATATTGGGCCTAGAGGGTCACACACATATGGTAGGTATTGCGATGAGTAGAGGTTCGAATATGAGATATCCGACGGAGCCCTTGTCTTATTGGATGCAGATCCAATACCCACTAGGGAAGGACCCATTAGGGTTTGACACGGGATCTCTATAAATAGGAGGGATTCACAGCCTCATAGGCTAGAGTCTTTGCTTGCCTTTCCTATTCTCCTCTCCCTCTCCACCTCAGAGTAGGCCTGGAGTTTTGAGGAGTGTCGTCGCAACCCTGCTGTGTGGATCACCGCTAGAGAGGAGGACGCTTGACCTCCTTCACCCTCTCCTAACGATCTACAAGGAAACAGGGATATACGATCTCCCTAGGTAACACAATCTCTATACGCAGTTTTGTGTTTTGCGGATTTTTGCGCACCAATCTTCGCACGACGACGAACATCTTTTTGGGAATCGGGGATTTTGTTTTCTTGTTCTTCCGCTGCGCATATGATGTCGCCCCCCATGATTTCCCAACAGTGGTATCAGAGTCAGGTTGTTCGTGCGAATGATTGTTTTTGAACTGCATGTATTGTGTTTAGGAAGAATTTTGACGTCAAAATCGTTGACGCAAAAGCGAGGAAGGGCAGCAACAGTTGCTGCCCTCGATCTGCATGCCTGCAGCCACCTGCAGCGGCAGCCGCAGCCGCAGCCAGGCAGCACAGCGCCGGCGCATGCGCAAGCGCTGTGCCTGCAGCAGCCGGCCGGCGGTCTGCTTGCAGCAGGCTTGCTGCCGGCGGGGCTGGCAGCCCACGGGCAGAGACGCCGCAGAAAAGCGGCGCCTGCCGCCGCAGGGCAGCGACGCGCGACGCCTGCCGCCGCTGCTCCCGCGGGCGAAACCCCCCCCACAGGGGCGGCCGTCCGGCGGTACAGCACCGCCTGCGGAGGCAGCGGCGCCCGAAGGGGGCGCCCACCCGCAGCGGCATCGCCGCCAGCGGGCGTGCCGCCTGCAGGCGAGGGCAGTGCCCTCGCCCCGCCGCACAGGCCGCTGCCGGCAGGGTGGCGGCGGCGGCAGCAGCGAAAGGAGGAAAGGGCATTAGGGTTGTCTGGGAAAAAGACAGTTTTGCCCCTCGGAATTTGGGAAATTCCAGTTTCTCTCTTTTGTCCAAATTACGAAAATACCCTTAGGAATTGTGAAATTCCCTACATATCCCTGATTTTAGAAAATATTAATTAATTAAAAGGTTTAGTTGATTATTATTTTTATTATTATCTAGTAGTCCTACATGATGATGATTATTTATACATGTGATGTATGATGTGTGTACAGATGATCATGAATCGTGTGATGTGTGTACTTGTGATTATTATTATTGAGGTCTGCGAACCTCCATTATATTTCTCGTTTATTGTCGGGCCTGCGTGCCTATGATTAAGTTGTAATCACATGAGGAGGTGCAGCGGGAGCGTGGATGCGATAGCGGGACCCACGAGACGGACGATCGTGATGCATGGAGATGCATCAAGATGTCGACGAGATGGACGATCACAGGGCATGGAGATGCACCGTTACACACATAGATCTTGATGTGAGTGATTAGGCCTACTGGCTCGGGCCTAATTATATTAGGTTGTGGTCCATGATCATCTGGTGTGATTGCTTATACACATACTAGATATGTATATATATTTGCATGCGATGTAGATATATATTAAATATGTATATGTGTGACATGTCATATTAGGAGACCAAATTATAGAAACATCTCTCGATAATATTAAGTCGGTAAACGTGAGGCAATTAGATTGACCCACGTGGCCTTCCATCGTTATGAGTAGGAACCGATTCCCGGTGTAGGTTGAGTTGGTCGAGTCCCTCGAGACTCACCTATATCGCGGGTCGCTATCTTGCTTACGACATAGAGATGTCACCGGTGACCTGAGGACATGGTATGCTTGGTCGAGTCCCTCGAGGGTATATCATCAAATCAGACTCATCTTGTAACGAAGGTGTTGACTTAACCGAGCATCATGGTTGGTCGAGTCCCTCGAGGCCATGGTGATTCAGAGGCCAAACAGGACGGGAATCACAAGGAGTTGTGATCGGCAAGAGTTGCCTACCTTTTAGGCTTAGTGTGATTGGTCGAGTCCCTCGATGTTACACTAAGACGCTGATTGGATCCTGATCCCCACTAGAAGTCTACCGGAGACTTCCGTTTCACGTGCTGAGGGTGTCGCGTGACTCGTTAGTAAAATAGTGGGAGCATATTAAGATAGAAGTCCATATCTTGATAGTTTATTTCTTGCAAAATCTGCATGTTATTCATTTCTACTACATCTTTATTTTCAGAAAATGTCGTTTTCAAATCCCTTACGTGGCATACTTGATGTCAACCGCCTCACTGGTCCAAATTATACGGATTGGCTCCGTAACTTGAGAATTGTTCTCACAGTGGAGAAAATCGTGTACGTCCTTAATACAGTGATGCCTACGCCCGAAGAAGGGGCAAGCGAGGATGAGATCGCTCGCTACGTGAAGTACATTGATGACTCCACTCTTGCTCAGTGCTATATGTTGGGCTCTATGACTCTTGAGTTACAGAGACAACATGAAAAGATGGATGCCAGATCCATTCTCCTACATGTCCGCAAATTGTTTGAGGAACAGGGAAGGACTCAACGATATGAGATATCTAAGAGCCTTTTCCGCGCTAGGATGACTGAGGGGACACCGGTTCAGAACCATGTCCTAAAGATGATTGAGTGGATAGAGAAACTCACAGGTCTAGGAATGGTCCTAGAGGATAACTTGTGTGTGGACATTGTGCTTCAGTCCCTACCAGATTCCTTTTCACAGTTCATAATGAATTTTAATATGAACAAGCTTGAGGTGACTCTCCCAACTCCTCAATATGTTGAGGGAGGCAGAGAGTACTATTAAGAAAGAGAAGCCAGTTCTCTACACTGGTGAGACCAGAAAGAAAAGGAAAGCAGAAAGGTCCCTTAAGAAGGGAAAGGGCAAGGGCAAACAAGGTAAAGCAAAGGTTGCTAAGAAAGACCCAGCAAAGGACAAAGGCCAGTGCTTCCACTGTGGTAAAGATGGGCACTGGAAGAGAAATTACAAAGAGTACCTTGTAGAAAGGGCGAAATAGAAGCTTGGAGAAGCTTCAGGTATATTCATGATCAATCTCCAATTGACAGATTTTTGTGATAATGCATTGGTATTGGATACCAATATTGCTTATCACATCTACAATTTATTGTAAATTCTAGCAAAGCAAGGGGAGATTGACGAGAGGAATATTGCATAAAGGTTTGTTTATGCAAGACACTACTCCACATATCATGAATGTAAGTGTCTAAGAGGAAACGAGATGAGGTGAACAGTGCATATCTATGACATTGTAGGCTAGGTCACATCCATGAAAGAAGGATTCAAAAGTTGCTAAATGATGGATATCTAGATCCATTTGACTATGTGTAATATGTAACTTGTGAGCCTTGCATTCGTGGAAAATTGACCAACTCTCCATTTAGTGGAACTGGAGAGAGAGCCACTGAGTTGTTGGAACTCATACATAGTGATGTATGTGGACACATGTCAACTCATGCCATTGGAGGTTACTCCTACTTCATTACATTTACTGATGATTTCTCAAGGTACGGATATGTGTACATAATGAAGTACAAGTCCGAGGCCTTTGAGAAATTCCGAGAGTATAAGAATGAGGTGGAGAACCAGACTGGAAAGAGTATCAAAACTCTTCGATCAGATCGAGGAGGTGAATACTTAAGTACAAAGTTTACTCAGTTCCTCAAGGACCATGGGATATTATCCCAATGGACACCTCCTTACAAACCTCAGCTCAATGGTGTCTCTGAAAGGAGAAATCGTACTTTATTAGATATGGTACGGTCCATGATGAGTTTCACTGACCTACCCATCTCATTCTGGGGATATACCCTAGAAACCGCAGCTTACCTTCTGAACAGAGTTCCAACTAAGTCGGTAGTGTCTACACCATATGAGATATGGAAAGGGAAGAAGCCTGATCTTAAGGTTGTTAAGATTTGGGGCTGCCCAGCCCACGTTAAAAGACACAACCCCGATAAGTTAGAATCAAGGACAGAGCGATGCAAATTTGTGGGATACCCCAAGGAAACTTGTGGGTATTATTTCTATCATCTCGAGGACCAAAAGGTCTTTGTAGCTAAGAGAGCAGTGTTCCTTGAGAAGGAACACATTCTTGACGGAGACAGTGGAAGAATGATAGAATTGAGCGAGGTTGGAGAACCAAGCTCAAGCACCACTCTACAGCCCGAGTCTGTTCAGGTACCTAATACACAAGTATCAACTTTACGCAGGTCTGATAGAGTATCCCATCCTCCTGAGAGATATGTGGGATATATTAGAGTAGAGGATGTAGAGGATATTGATCCTCAGACCTACGAGGAGGCTATTATAAGTATAGACTCCGGGAAGTGACAAGAAGCCATGAATTCTGAGATGGATTCTATGTACTCAAATAAGGTTTGGAACCTAGTTAATGCGCCCGAAGGTATTGTACCCATCGGTTGCAAGTGGATCTTTAAGAAAAAGATCGGAGTAGATGGAAAGGTAGTGACCTATAAAGCAAGGATAATGGCTAAGGGGTATTGTCAAAGGCAAGGTGTTGACTACGACGAAACCTTCTCACCCGTAACAATGCTAAAATCCATCAGAATTCTATTGGCTATTGCAGCACACTATGATTATGAGATCTGGCAGATGGATGTGAAAACCACATTCCTCAACGGGAACCTCGAGGAGGAGGTGTATATGATGCAACCTGAGGGATTCGTGTCAAAGAACTGCCCAGATAAGGTGTGTAGGTTGCTTAGATCCATTTATGGACTAAAGCAAGCTTCCCAAAGTTAGAACATAAGATTTGATGAGGCAATCAGATCTTATGACTTCGTTAAGAACGAAGATGAGCCTTGTGTATACAGGAAGGTAAGTGGGAGCGCTATCACCTTTTTGGTGTTATATGTGGATGACATCCTCATCATTGGGAATGATGTAGGAATGCTATCCACAGTAAAGACTTGGTTATCTAGACACTTCTCCATAAAGGACTTAGGGGAAGCATCCTATATCTTGGGGATTAGAATCTATAGAGATAGATCCAAGAGGATGCTTGGCTTGTCCCAGTCCAGGTACATAGAAACCATTGTCAAAATGTTTGGCATTGAAAATTCTAAGAAAGGGCGAACATGGATATGATACCTTATGCCTCAGTAATATGGTATATCATGTATGCCATGCTATGTACTAGGCCTGATATAGCGCATGCTCTGAGTGTCACGAGCAGGTATCAGGCGGATCCAGGCTTGGAGCACTGGAAAGCAGTAAAGTGTATCCTTAAGTACTTGAGAAGGACTAAGGATCTTTTACTAGTATATGGAGGTAATAGCCTTAAGGTTGAAGGCTTCACTAACTCAAGTTTTCAGTCTGATGTCGATGATAGCAAGTCGAATTCAGGGTATATGTACACCTTGAATGGAGGAGCAGTGTGCTGGAAGAGTTCCAAGCAAGATACCACTGCTGACTCGACCATAGAGGCGGAGTACATTGCTGCATCAGATGCAGCAAAGGAGGGAGTCTGGGTGAAGAAGTTCATCACAGATTTGGGAGTCGATACAGATAGCGACAAGTCGACTTTCTTATATTGCGACAACTATGGGGTGATTACTCAAATAAGGAAACCCGGGTCTCCTCAGAAGTGTTCTGAGGAGGTTCCAGCTTATAAGAGAGATCGTAACCCGAGGATATGTAGCAGTGGAAAGAGTTCCATCCGAAGAAAACATTGCAGATCCACTAACAAAGCCGTTGTCTCATTTTGTCTTTGAGCGTCACAGGGGTCTGATGGGGATCAGACACATAGGTGATTGACTTTAGGTCAAGTGGGAGATTGCTAGTCATAGGTGCCCAGCAAGCCAATCACGTGAGTGATGGCACGTGTGACTTGATACAGAATCTTTTTGCTTATTATATTTTGGCGTATATCACTTTATAACTATTGCATAAATGCATACATATATTGTGATGTCCTTGGATTTGTGCAATGGGAATCGGATCGTGATGAGATCACGATAATGAGATCGATTCACCTTTAAACACATATCCTAAATAATCCCGGTCATAGGTTACTCGAGAGGGACATCGTGATAACCGGATAGACTGGTGTGCTGTATACCCGTCCATATGATGGATGCAGCTGGTCTCATAGCTGCTCATGTAGCGACACTAGGGATACAGTACAGGTGCTCATTTGAGAATGAGTTCACTGATTGATCCGCTTACGGAATGCTGGATGGTTGATGATGCCTTATTGTCAGACAGCGATTCCGTAGTCCTAGTGGTGTATCTGGTCCTTAGACTTGAGACACCAAGGATGTCCTATATGAGTGCTCCACTCTTTGATACCAGACTTATAGGTTTGGCTATCCCCAGATCTAGTACAGCTGGTCATTGGGAGTGGTAGTCGACCTTACGAGGGCTATTGAGTGTCAATAGAGGATCATCCACTCTCGACGTCATGAGAGGAATATCCTATATGTTCTTGCTCAGACAAATCCCTGGCCAGGGTCATTCGGGTTGAGAGAGAAAGAGTTCTCCGGGAGAATCCGATTAGAGCGAGACTCGAGTAGAAACCGTATGGGTCTGACAGCACCATGCTCGATATACGGTCTCTGGGATATTAGATGGATGAGGGACTATATGTACATGGTAACTGAGGACAGACAGGTTTAATGGATTGGATTCCCCTGTATCGTCTGGGGACTACGGCGTAGTGGCCTAGTACGTCCGTAGTCGATGAGTCAAGTGAATTATTACAGAGATAATAATTCACTCAGTCAGAAGGAGTTCTGACAGGTATGACTCACGGCCAGCTTGATATTGGGCCTAGAGGGTCACACACATATGGTAGGCATTGCGATGAGTAGAGGTTCGGATATGAGATATCCGACGGAGCCCTTGTCTTATTGGATGCAGATCCAATACCCACTAGGGAAGGACCCATTAGGGTTTGACACGGGATCTCTATAAATAGGAGGGATTCACAGCCTCATAGGCTAGAGTCTTTGCTTGCCTTTCCTATTCTCCTCTCCCTCTCCACCTCAGAGTAGGCCTGGAGTTTTGAGGAGTGTCGTCGCAACCCTGCTGTGTGGATCACCGCTAGAGAGGAGGACGCTTGACCTCCTTCACCCTCTCCTAAGGATCTGCAAGGAAATAGGGATATACGATCTCCCTAGGTAACACAATCTCTGTACGCAGTTTTGTGTTTTGCGGATTTTTGCGCACCAATCTTCGCACGACGACGAAAATCTTTTTGGGAATCGGGGATTTTGTTTTCTTGTTCTTCCGTTGCGCATATGATGTCGCCCCCACGATTTCCCAACAACATCATATGCGCAGCGGAAGTAAAAGAAAACAAAATCCCTGATTCCCAAAGAGATGTTCGTCGTCGTGCGAAGATTGGTGCGCAAAATCTGCGAAACTTAAAACTGCGTATAGAGTAGATTGTGTTACCTAGGGATATCGTATATCCCTATTTCTTTGCAGATCCTTAGGAGAGGGTGAAGGAGGTCAAGCGTCCTCCTCTCTAGTGGTGATCCACACAGTAGGGTTGCGACGACGCTCCTCAAAACTCTAGGCCTACTCTGAGGTGGATAGGGAGAGGAGAATAGGAAAGGCAAGCAAAGGCTCTAGCCTATGAGGCTCTGAATCCCTCCTATTTATAGAGGTCCCCTATCAAACCCTAATAGGTCCTCCCCTAGTGGGTATTGGATCTGCATCCAATAAGACAAGGGCTCCATTAGATATCTCATATCCAAACCTCTACTCATCGTAATGCCTACCATATGTGTGTGACCCTCTAGGCCCAATATCGAGCTGGCTGTGAGTCATACCTGTCAGAACTTCTTCTAACTCAGTGAATTATTATCTTTGTAATAATTCACTTGACTCATCGACTACGGACGTACTAGGCCACTACGCCATAGTCCCCAGACGATATAGGGGAATCCAATCCATTAGACCTGTCTGTCCTCAGTTACCATGTACCTATAGTCCCTCATCCATCTAATATCCCAAAGACCGTATATCGAGCATGATGCTGTTAGACCTATACGGTTTCTACTTGAGTCTCGCTCTAATCGGATTCTCCCAGAGAACTCTTTCTCTCTCAACCCGAATGACCCTAGCCAGGGATTTGTCTGAGTGAGAACACATGAGATATTCCTCTCATGACGCCGAGAGTGGATGATCCTCTATCGATACTCAATAGCCCTCGTAAGGTCAACTACCACTCCCAATGACCAGCTGTACTAGATCTGGGACAGCCAAACCTATAAGTCTAGTATCAAATAGTGGAGCAATCATACAGGACATCCTTGGTGTCTCAAGTCTAAGGACCAGATACACCACTAGGACTACGGAATCGCTGTCTGACAATAAGGCATCATCAACTATCTAGCATTTCGTAAGTGGATCAATCAGTGAACTCATTCTCCAATGAGCACCTGTACTGTATCCCTAGTGTCCCTACACGAGCAGCTATGAGACCAGCTGCATCCATCATATGGACGGGTATACAGTACACTAGTCTGTCCGGTTATCACGATGTCCCTCTCGAGTAACCTATGACCGGGATTATTTAGGATATGTGTTTAAAGGTGAATCGATCTCATTATCATGATCTCATCACGATCCGATTCCCATTGCACAAATCCAAGGACATCACAATATATATATGCACATATGCAATAGTTATAAAATAATATACGCCAAAATATAATAAGCAAAAAGATTATGTTTCAAGTCACACATGTCATCACTCACGTGATTGGCTTGCTGGGCACCTATGACTAGCAATCTCCCACTTGACCTAAAGTCAATCACCTATGTGTCTGATCTCCATCAGACCCCTGTGATGCTCAAAGACAAAATGAGATAACGACTTTGTCAGTGGATCTGCAATGTTATCTTCGGATGTAACTCTTTCCATTGCTATATCTCCTCGGGTTACAATCTCTCTGATAAGCTGGAACCTCCTCCGAACACTTCTGATGAGACTCGGGTTCCCTTATTTGAGTAATCACCCCATAGTTGTCGTAATATAAGGAAGTCAATTTCTCGCTATCCGGAACGACTCCCAAATATGTTATGAACATCTTCAACCAGACTCCCTCCTTTGCTACATCTGATGCAGCAATGTACTCCGCCTCTGTGGTCGAGTTAGCAGTGGTATCTTGCTTAGAACTCTTCCAGCACACTGCTCCTCCATTCAAGGTGTACACATACCCTGAATTCGACTTGCTATCATCGACATCAGACTGAAAACTTGAGTCAGTGTAGCCTTCAACCTTAAGGCTATTACCTCCATATACTAGTAAAAGATCCTTAGTCCTTCTCAAGTACTTAAGGATACACTTTACTGCTTTCCAATACTCCAAGCCTGGATTCGCCTGATACTTGCTCGTGACACTCAAAGCATGCGCTATATCAGGCCTAGTACATAGCATGACATACATGATAGACCCTATTGCTGAGGCATAAGGTATCATATTCATGTTCGCCCTTTCTTCTGGAGTCTTTGGGGACATACTCGTAGAAAGCGATATCCCATGTCTCATTGGTATGAGACCTCTCTTGGAATTTTCCATGCCAAACCTTTTGACAATAGTTTCTATGTACCTGGACTAGGACAAGCCAAGCATCCTCTTGGATCTATCTCTATAGATTTTAATCCCGAAGGTATAGGATGCTTCCCCTAAGTCCTTCATGGAGAAGTATCTAGATAACCAAGCCTTTACTGTGGATAGCATTCCTACGTCGTTCCCAATGATGAGGATGTCATCCACATATAATACCAAAAAGGTGATAGCACTCCAACTTACCTTCCTATACACACAAGGCTCATCTTCGTTCTTAACGAAGTCATAAGATCTGATTTTCTCATCAAATCTTATGTTCCAACTTTAGGAAGCTTGCTTTAGTCCATAAATGGATCTAATCAACCTACATACCTTATCTGGGCAGTTCTTAGACACGAATCCCTCAGGTTACATCATATACATCTCCTCCTCGAGGTTTCCATTGAGGAATGCGGATTTCACATCCATCTGCCAGATCTCATAATCATAGTGTGCTGCAATAGCCAATAGAATTCTGATGGATTTTAGCATTGCTACGGGTGAGAAGGTTTCGTCAAGTCAACACCTTGTCTTTGACGATACCTCTTAGCCACTAGCCTTGCTTTATATGTCTCTACCTTTCCATCTACTCCGATCTTTTTCTTAAAGATCCACTTGCAACCGATGGGTACAATACCTTCGGGCGCATTAACTAGGTTCCAAACCTTATTTGAGTACATAGAATCCATCTCAGAATTCATGGCTTCTTGCCACTTCCCGAAGTCTATACTCATAATAGCCTCCTCGTAGGTCTGAGGATCACTATCCTCAACATCCTCTCCTCTAATATGTCCCACATATCTCTTAGGAGGATGAGATACTCTATTAGACCTACGTAAAGTTGAAACTTGTGTATTAGGTACCTGAACAGACTCGGGCTGTAGAGTGGTGCTTGAGCTTGGTTCTCCAACCTCGCTCAACTCTATCATTCTCCCACTATCTCCGCCAAGAATGTGTTCCTTCTCAAGGAACATTACTCTCTTAGCTACAAAGACCTTTTGGTCCTTGAGATGATAGAAATAATACCCACAAGTTTCCTTAGGGTATCCCACAAATTTGCATCGCTCTGTCCTTGATTCTAACTTATCGGGGTTGTATCTTTTAACGTAGGCAGGGCAGCCCCAAATCTTAACAACCTTAAGATCAGGCTTCTTTCCTTTCCATATCTCATATGGTGTAGACACTACCGACTTAGTTGGAACTCTGTTCAGTAGGTAAGCTGCGATTTCTAGGGCATCTCCCCAGAATGAGACGGGTAGGTCAGTGAAACTCATCATGGACTGTACCATGTCTAATAGCGTACGATTCCTCCTTCCAAAGACACCATTGAGCTAAGGTGTATAAGGAGGTGTTCATTGGGATAATATCCCATGGTCCTTGAGGAACTGAGTAAACTATGTACTTAAGTACTCACCTCCTCGATCTGATCGAAGAGTTTTGATACTCTTTCCAGTTTGGATCTCCACCTCATTCTTATACTCTCTGAATTTCTCAAAGGCCTCGGACTTGTACTTCATTAAGTACACATATCCATACCTTGAGAAATGATCAGTAAATGTAATGAAGTAGAAGTAACCACCAATGGCATGAGTTGACATGGGTCCACATACATCACTATGTATGAGTTCTAACAGCTCAGTGGCTCTCTCTCCAGTTCCACTAAATGGAGAGTTGGTTAGTTTTCCACGATGGCAAGGCTCGCAAGTTGCATATGACACAGTCGAATGGATCTAGATATTCATCATTTAGCAACTTTTGAATCCTTCTTTCATGGATGTGACCTAGCCTACAATGTCATAGGTATGCACTGTTTATCTCATCTCGTTTCCTCTTAGACACACTTACATTCATGATATGTGGAGTAGTGTCTAGCATAAACAAACCTTTATGCAATATTCCTCTCGCCAATCTCCCCTCGGCTTTGTTAGAATTTAAAATAAATTGTAGATGTGATAAGCAATACTGGTATCCAATACCAAAGCACAATCACAAAATTCTGACAATTGAAGATTGATCATGAATGTACCTGAAGCTTCTCCAAGTTTCTATTTCCCCCTCTCTGCAAGGTACTCTTTGCAGTTCCTCTTCCAGTGCCCATCTTTACCACAGTGGAAGCACTGGCCTTTGTCCTTTGCTGGGTCTTTCTTAGCAACCTTTGCTTTACTTGGTCTGCCCTTGCCCTTTCCCTTCTTAAGGGACCTTTCTGCTTTCCTTTTGTTTCTGGTCTCACTAGTGTAGAGAACTGGCTTCTCTTTCTTAATAGTACTCTCTGCCTCCCTCAACATATTGAGGAGCTTTGGGAGAGTCACCTCAAGCTTATTCATATTAAAATTCATTATGAACTGTGAAAAGGAATCTGGTAGGGACTGAAGCACAATGTCCACACACAAGTTATCCTCTAGGACCATTCCTAGACCTGTGAGTTTCTCTATCCACTCAAATCATCTTTAGGATATGGTTTTGAACCGGTGTCCCCTCAGTCATCCTAGCGCGGAAGAGGCTCTTGGATATCTCATATCGCTGAGTCCTTTCCTGTTCCTCAAACAATTTACGGACATGTAGGAGAATGGATCTGGCATCCATCTTTTCATGTTGTCTCTGTAACTCAAGAGTCATAGAGCCCAACATATAGCACTGAGCAAGAGTGGAGTCATCAATGTACTTCACGTAGCGAGCGATCTCATCCTCGCTTGCCCCTTCTTCGGGCGTAGGCATTACTGTATCAAGGACGTACACGATTTTCTCCGCTGTGAGAACAATTCTCAAGTTACGAAGCCAATCCGGATAATTTGGACCAATGAGGCGATTGACATCAAGTATGCCACGTAAGGGATTTGAAAGTGACATTTTCTGAAAATAAAGATGCAGCAGAAATAAATAACATGCAGATTTTACAAGAAATAAACTATCAAGATATGGACTTCTATCTTTATATGCTCCCACTATTTTACTAACGAGTCACGTGACACCCTCAGCACATGAAACGGAAGTCTCCGACAGACTTCTAGTGGGGATCAGGATCCAATTAGCGTCTTAGTGTAACCTCGAGGGACTCGACCAATCACACTAAGCCTAAAAGGTAGGCGACTCTTGCCGATCACAACTCATTGTGATTCCCGTCCTGTTCGGCCTCCGAATCACCATGGCCTCGAGGGACTCGACCAACCATGATGCTCAGTTAAGTCAACACCTTCGTTACAAGATGAGTCTGATTTGATGATATACCCTCGAGGGACTCGACCAAGCATACCATGCCCTCAGGTCACCGGTGACATCTCTATGTCGTAAGCAAGATAACGAATCGCGATATAGGTGAGTCTCGAGGGACTCGACCAACTCAACCTACACCGGGAATCGGTTCCTACTTATAACGATGGAAGGCCACGTGGGTAAATCTAATTGGCTCACGTTTACTGACTTAATATTATCGAGAGATGTTTCTATGATTTGGTCTCCTAATATGACATGTCACACATATACATATTTAATATATATCTACATCGCATGCAAATATATATACATATCTAGTATATGTATAAACAATCACACCAGATGATCATAGACCACAACCTAATGTGATTAGGCCCGAGCCAGCAGGCCTAATCACTCACATCAAGATCTATGTGTGCAACGGTGCATCTCCATGCCCTATGATCATCCATCTCGTGGGTCCCGCTATCGCATCCACGCTCCAACTGCGCCTCCTCATGTGATTACAACTTAATCATAGGCACGCAGGCCCGACAATAAACGAGAAATATAATGGAGGCTCGCAGACCTCAATAATATTAATTACAAGTACACACATCACACGGTCCATGATCATCCGTCCACACATCATACATCACATGTATAAATAATCATCATAATGTAGGACTACTAGATAATAATAAAAATAATAATCACTAAACTTTTTAATTAATTAATATTTTTTGAAATCAGGGACATGTAGTGAATTTCTCAATTCCTAGGGGTATTTTTGTAATTTGAACAAAAGACAAAAACTAGAATTTCTTAAATTCACAAGGGCAAAACTGTCTTTTTTCCCAAAACCCTAATGCCCTTTTACTGCTACCGCCACCGCCACCCTGCTGGCGGCGGCTTGTGCGGCGAGGCGAGGACGCTGCCCTCGCCTGCAGGCGGCAAGCCCGCTGGCGGCGCTGCCGCTGCAGGTGGGCGCTCCCCGGGGCGCCGCCGCCTCCGCGGACGGTTCTGCTGGCGGGGCAACGCCCGCAGGCAGTGCTGTCCCGCCGGGTGGCCGCCTCTATGGGGGGGGGTTTCGCCCGCGGGAGCAGCGGCGATAGTCGCCGCTGCCCTGCGGCACCTCACCGCGCGGGAGAAGCGGCCGCAGGCGCCTCTACCCACGGGCTGCCAGCCTCGCTGGCCGGCTGCTGTAGATGCAGCCCCTGTGTTGCCTGCCTTCGGCTGCGCTGCACACACGCAGATCGAGGGCAGCAACTATTGCTGCCCTTCCTTGTTTTTGCGTCAACGATTTTGACGTCAAAATTCTTCCTAAACACAACATACACAGTTCAAAACCAATCATTCGCATGAACAACCTGGCTCTGTTACCACTGTTGGGAAATCATAGGGGCGACATTATATGCGCAGCGAAAGAGCAAGAAAACAAAATCCCCGATTCCTAAAGAGATGTTCGTCGTCGTGCGAAGATTGGTGCGCAAAATCTGCGAAACTTAAAATTGCGTATAGAGTAAATTGTGTTACCTAGGGAGATCGTATATCCCTGTTTCCTTGTAGATCCTTAGGAGAGGGTGAAGGAGGTCAAGCATCCTCCTCTCTAGCGGTGATCCACACAGCAGGGTTGCGACGACGCTCCTCAAAACTCTAGGCCTGCTCTGAGGTGGAGAGGGAGAGGAGAATAGGAAAGGCAAGCAAAGGCTCTAGCCTATGAGACTCTGAATCCCTCCTATTTATAGAGGTCCCCTATCAAACCCTAATAGGTCCTCCCATAGTGGGTATTGGATCTGTATCCAATAAGACAAGGGCTCCGTCGGATATCTCATATCCAAACCTCTACTCATCACAATGCCTACCATATGTGTGTGACCCTCTAGGCCCAATATCGAGCTGGCCGTGAGTCATACCTGTCAGAACTTCTTCTAACTCAGTGAATTATTATCTTTGTAATAATTCACTTGACTCATCGGCTACGGACGTACTAGGCCACTACGCCATAGTCCCCAAACGATATAGGGGAATCCAATCCATTGGACCTGTCTGTCCTTAGTTACCGTGTACCTATAGTCCATCATCCATCTAATATCCCAGAGACCGTATATCGAGAATGGTGCTGTCAGACCCATACGGTTTCTACTCGAGTCTCGCTCTAATCGGATTCTCCCGGAGAACTCTTTCTCTCTCAACCCGAATGACCTTGGCTAGGGATTTGTCTGAGCGAGAACACATGGGATATTCCTCTCATGACGCCGAGAGTGGATGATCCTCTATCGACACTCAATAGCCCTCGTAAGGTCAACTACCACTCCCAATGACCAGCTATACTAGATCTGGGACAGCCAAACCTATAAGTCTGGTATCAAAGAGTGGAGCACTCATACAAGACATCCTTGGTGTCTCAAGTCTAAGGACCAGATACACCACTAGGACTACGGAATCGCTGTCTGACAATAAGGCATCATCAACCATCCAGCATTCCGTAAGCGGATCAATCAGTGAACTCATTCTCCAATGAGCATTTGTACTGTATCCCTAGTGTCCCTACACGAGTAACTATGAGACCAACTACATCCATCATATGGACGGGTATACAGCACACCAGTCTGTCCGATTATCACGATGTCCCTCTCGAGTAACCTATGACCGGGATTATTTAGGATATGTGTTTAAAGGTGAATCGATCTCATTATCGTGATCTAATCACGATCCGATTCCCATTGCACAAATCCAAGGACATCACAATATATATATGCACATATGCAATAGTTATAAAGTAATATACGCCAAAATATAATAAGCAAAAAGATTATGTATCAAGTCACACGTGCCATCACTCACGTGATTGGCTTGCTGGGCACCTATGACTAGCAGATATTTCTTAAGACATTTAGTGCAACTTGCTTCGGTGCATCAATCGTATCTTCCAGCAAGCTTCCGGCGAACTTCCGGCGAACATCCGACGAACCTTCGACGATTTTCCGGCGGACTTCCGGCAAACTCTTGGACTTGCAACGATCCATTTGGCGAGTTCCGATGCGCTTCCTTGGCAAGCTCCTGGACTTCTCGGATTTATTCCCCCAGAACCTCCGATGACCGTCCGAACTTCCATCGAACTCTCGAACCCCCAACGTGATCATAGTCTTGACTCCGGCGCAACTCCTACTGCATGTCTTACTTCCATCATAGTTAATCTTGCACATGTAAAACAAAACTTCGATCGAGATAATTAATCCTAAGCAATTAACCAAGTTGTCCGGCATGTCATTGGTCCCTCAACGCTTCGTCCGATTCTTCGGCGCATCGTCCTCTCTTATGGCATATTGCCCAATCAGCCAGTTGACTCCGTAACTCCGATATCCTTAGCACAATACCCACTCTTCTTGGCCCGATGTCCGAGTCCACGGCCCGAAGCCTTCTATCAATATATCGACCGATCCATTGGCCCAACGTCCAATCTTCTGACATATTCTTCCGGCACAAAATGATTTTTTCTGCTTTAATTGTCTCATCTTAATCGAAGCATCCTACGTCACTCAAAATACAGATTAAAACATAAACACATATCAAGTGGATTCATTATCAAAATACGAGATTCAACAAAAGGAGAGGAAGAAAAGAATGTGAGGTAGAAGAGAGGAAGGAGGGCTGCGGCTGCGGCTGTGGCTGGGAAAGAGAAAGAGGAAGGAAGAAAGGAAGGAGAGGAGGAAGAGAAGGGGAAGAAGTGTTGGGTCCAGCCCATATATAGGCTGGGACTGTTAGGATCGGAGCGGCACTAAGAGGGCGGGGTGAATTAGTGCAGCGGATTAAAACTTCGGTTTTGATAAATCTTTCGTACGATGAAAAGCAATATCAATGGAAACCGATTTTAGAAGCTTGATAACTTAGAAACGTATGGAAGTGTAGTAACTAAGTAGAGAAGTTTGCAGTATGTAAATGGCAAGAGTAGGATGCAAACCAGATAACGCAGTGGTTTTTAAAGTGGTTCGGTCAAAATGACCTACATCCACTTGCGAAGCCTTCTTCGAAGAGGCTTCCAACTTCTACTAGCAAATTTCTTGTAGGGGAAGAACTAATACCCCTCTTACAATCTTTACAAGTGGTTCACACTCGTACAATTCTTTTCAACAAGATGGGAGGAGGTGAACACTTAATCAATATGAAAAACAAGGCTTGCAAAGACTATTCTAAGGCTCTTAACTCAAACTATTGCTTTTCAAAAGGTTGTAATCTCAGCTGAGATTTGAGGGATATTTATAGGCCTCAAGAGGATTCAAATTTGGGCTCCAAAATTTGAATTCTCTTTGGTTCCCAATGCTAGCGGTGCCACCGCCCAGCTCTCGGGTGCTAGGTGGTGCCACCGCCAAATCTGGCGGTGCCACTGCCTACACTATTTCAGCTCACTGGTTGGGCTCCAAAATTGGCCCAAACCAGTCCGAACTAGAGCCCAATTGGCCCCTACTTGGTTTATAGGATTAACACCTAATCTTAACCCTAAGTAACGTACTAACAATGAATTTAAAGACATTTTCTAAGCTATTACA
This sequence comes from Musa acuminata AAA Group, assembly GCF_036884655.1. Classification (NCBI taxonomy): domain Eukaryota; kingdom Viridiplantae; phylum Streptophyta; class Magnoliopsida; order Zingiberales; family Musaceae; genus Musa; species Musa acuminata. Next base: position 24,670,673 of record NC_088330.1, on the reverse strand, counting down.
AAGTCCGTAAGTCAAGACTTCTTTCGGCGAGCTTCCGGCGAACTTACGACAGTTTTCCGATAAACTCTCGGAAACCATTCTACGGACTCCTGACAAGCTCCTAGACTTCACGATTTGATCTTTATGAGTTCCAATGAGCTTCTTTGGCAAGCTCCGATCTTTCTCGGCGAGCTCCGCGAACTTCCAACGAACCTTCCGGCGAGCTTCTGAAAAACCCTTCGGTAAGCTCCCTACTCATTCTCCGCTAGTTCCGGGAGCATTCCCGACGAACCTTCGGACTTCCGTCGAACTCTCGAACTCGCAATGAATCCTTCGTGCTTGACTCCGACACTTTGTTTTGCTTTATGTCTTCGTCGTTATCGTAGTTAATCCTGCACACACAAGCTAAAACTCTATTCCGATCTAGACAATTATTACAACGCGAATTGACATTCTATTGCCCGGCACGTCATTGGTTGGCGCTTCGTCCGATTCTTCAGTGCATCGTCCTCTCTTGCGGCTTGTTGCCCAATCGGTGGTTGACCTCCGCAACCCCAATATCCTTGGCGTAATTTCACTCTCCTTGGCCCGATGCCCGACGTCCGAAGCCTTCTGCCATCCAATATCCTAATGTGATCTCCTCCGGCGCAACGTCAATTCTTCCTACGTTAACTATCTAATCCTGATCGAGTAGACCTGCATCACTCAAAATACAGTTAAACATCTAAACATAATTAATTAGTTTCATCATCAAAATCCGAGATTCAACAATCTCCCCCTTTTTGATGATGACAACTAATTGATGACTAAAAGAGTTAACCTTAACTCCCCGGAGTTTAACCAAACTCCCCCTATCAATATGCCATTGATAGAACACTTGGATTATCCCAAATCCAAGTAACATTCATCACATGTTCTGATAAACATTTAAACCATCATGCAAATATATAAAATATTCAATTTAATGCATGAAGTCATCAATATACTTCTCCCCCTTTATCATCAACAAAAAGGAGAAGTTTCTACTCTTATGTGTTTAGAGAAAAAAAGTTCCATACATTGCATGAAAAACATAGTATCAAATTTTATCGTCATGCAATCTAGCAATTAAAGATGTGTAAGTTTAGCATGTTTGCTTTACTTGAGATAACAACTAATTGCTTCTCTTTAGACTACAAGCTAGCAATTTTCATGATATGCAAGTTGCAAGCTAGCAAATTTTCGCTTCCTTTACAAGGTACAAGCTAGCAAAGTGTTTGAAAAAGTGAGCAAGTTTTGCAACATACAAGCTAGCAAAAACTTTCGAAAGCAAATACAAGATAGCTTTCTTGTGTAAGCTCATGATTCTTGCTTCCTATTGCAATGTACAAGTTGCAAGTTTTGCTTCTTGTGATAGGCAAGATAACACTTTTGCAAATTTTTTGTTTCTTAAGATAGGCAATGTTGTGATGTTTAAGATAGCAAGCTCTTTCTTCTCTTTTGAGAAGTGTCATTTTTGCTTTCTTAGCAAAATACCAAACTACCAAGAGACAATGTTTTACACGAGGCAAGCAAACAATTTAGCAAGTGTTACATTTGCATCTTCTCTTTAGATGTGCAGGAAAGTAAATAATTGTTTACATTTTCTTGACATTTCAAGCTAGCAATTTTCGATGATGTTCAATATATCAATTTCTTCTCTTTTGAGAAGTGTAATTTTTTGTCTTTGTCTTGAATTGTGCTAGCAATCTATCTCCCCCTTTGTCATTGTCAAAAAGAAGGGAGAACTCAATGGCTAAAAATTTCAACCATTCAACAAGCCAAATATGCAAAGAATTCATGAAAAATATCAATAAGGATCAATTCGTGAATACCAAAGATATGATTCATGGTTCATTAAAATTCTTCTTAACAAGTTCACGATCAAGATTCATATAATAAAGCAAATTGATGTACAATCATCACACAAGGCATACAAGGCAAAGAAATCTTGTTATTTCTATATTATGAAATATATGATATCAAGGCTCATGATTCATTTGAAAAGATATAGCACAAATAGCAACTTGAAACATTCTTATCAAGATCACATTTTAAAATATTCCAAGTATCAAGATATCAATATGACACTTCATTGAATTCTTAGAAATCAAAAGACAAGTTACACTTCATTTGAAGAATTCCTTTTTGATAAATGGAGGGAGCATAATGAACGATCTTGATTTATAAAGAACTTCAAGTTATAATTATCAAGATCATGATTTTAATAATTATTTTCTTTAGCAAAGAATCACAAAAACACTTTATTTTTGCATAAGAAATCTCATTGTATTATGATTTATAAATTCTTTCTCTACACATGAATCATAGGAGATATAATAGCAATGATATCACGATTCATTTGGTAATAAATAGCAGGGAGAACAATTTGTTTCATGCATAAGAAATCTCAATAAGATCACATTTCACAAGAAATTTCAAGTATCAAATATCAAGTAATCATCATGTTTATTCTTAAGTCAAGAAGTCAAGGGAAAGTTCATGATTCAGTTAAAACAAAATTTCATTCAAGTTAATTAAAAAAAACATAATCAAATTATCATTTTTGAGATTCATAACATGAATAACGTTATTACTATTTCATCAAAATCAATTTCGAGATTCACACAATATCATGAAATCATTAATCTCGATAAGATGGGAAAAGCATTTTCTTTTTAAGTGATTCTTTTAACACATCATAAAAAAAAAACTCATTCATAATTCAAGTGATTTACAAGATCTCATAAATGAATTTATCACTTGTATTTCATCAAAATCGAGAACTTTAGAGATAGAAAATGATTGAAGCATTTAACATGATTGAAGCATGATTCATATTTAAAATGTATCTTATGTCATAAATACGAATCAAGCATTTGTCAAATCTGAAATCATCCTCAAAATTACATTCAATAAATTCATATATGACAAGCATAGATTTATTAAAAAATCAATAAGATAGAGGATTACTTTTCATTTTTATAAATTTCTATTCATGTGATTTGCTTCTTATGAGCATGCCTTTGCCTTTTTGTTTTAAAAAAAAATGTCAACATTCAAGCTAGAAGGGTAAATTTCGTAAAATAAATTATCAAGCATGATTCCATGATAACATCCTTTTAATATCTTGATATTCATTATCAAGTATGATTTCAAAAAGTATGTTCAAGAGAAATCATTAAGACCAAATGCATGATACACTCATTTATTTTCAAAATATTCATCATGTTTATTTTCATGAGATTCACAAGATTGGTAAAATAAATTCATTAATCTCAATAGGATATAAAATTCATTTCTATTTCACACAATTGATTTCATGTGAGGGTATTCAAGTCTTTTTGTGAAAACATGTATCATCATTTAAAATCAAAAAATAAGTTTCGTCATTAAGCCGTCAAGACCAAACACATCAAAAATGATATCACATCTATCATCAAAAGACTATCAAGAAATTCATACAAAGATGTACATGCACTATGTCATCTTAAAATATCATGAGAATGTCATCTTAATTCGTCATAAAAATGATTAAACCAAAAACATGTTAATCCAATTGTTAATTTAAAATAAGAGTTTCAAATCAATATTTACTTCAAAAACTCATGCATGACATAAAATCATCAAGATACACATGCATAGATATTACCTAAGCATTCTCACATATCATATAGTTATCATCCCTAATGTTGCATACATCATTCAACATTTCAAAACATAACATGTATGAAACCTTAGCAATATACTTTTTATGATTAAATTTTTAATTTTTCAAAGATGCTAAAAATAAAAATAATTTTTTTATTTCCTATTCCTACTATTTAAATTAAGCACTCATGAAAAACTTCAAGTAATTTCAAAATAATTCAAGAGAGTTGAGTTACTTACCTTGTAGTCGAAGCCCGTCAAAGCCCAATTCGTCGTTTCACCTTTGGAAGTTCTTGATTCATCCTTGGTTGCCTTCCTCTTTTTTGGCCTCTTCCATCGTTCAAGTTCATTGTCTATTTTAGATTTTTGTTTAATAAACTTATTAAGATTTAGTGTTCGAAGTTCAAGTTCATCATTGTCCTCATCACTTGAGTCATCGCTCAAGTGGTATTCATTTGTCCGGAGTTCCAAATCCTTCCTATTCTTTGGAAGGTGGTTCAAGTGTTGATTGTGTTCATCATGTGCATTGCGCACCATTTCATATGTCATCAATGAGCCGATGAGTTCTTCAAGTGGAAAAATATTTAAATCTTTTGTTTCTTGTATTGCTGTTACTTTTGATTCCCAAGCTTTAGAAAGTGATCGTAAAACTTTACTAACAAGTTCAAAATTCGAGAAACATTTGCCAAGAGCTTGTAAACCATTGACGACATCCGTAAAATGGGTGTACATGTCAACAATGGTTTCGCTCGACTTCATTCGAAAAAGCTCCAAATTATGCATTAAAATGTTAACTTTCGAGTCTTTGACTCTACTAGTTCCCTCGTGCGTGATTTTAAGTTTTCGCCAAATATCAAAAGCCGTTTTGCACGTTGAAATCCGATTGAACTCATTTTTGTCCAAAGCACAAAATAAGGCATTCATAGCCTTTGAGTTTAAAGAAAAATACTTCTTCTCCAAATCCGACCATTCGTTCATCGGTTTAGAGGGAAGATGAAAACCATTTTCAACGATATTCCATAAATCCAAATTCATAGAAATCAAGAAAACTCTCATTCGAGTTTTCCAATAAGTGTAGTCCAATCCGTTAAACAACGGTGGACGAAAAATCGATAAGCCCTCTTGAAAGCAATGAAGAGCCACTTCTCTCGGGTGTAAATCCGAAATAAGAAATACCGGGCTCTGATACCAATTGTTAGGATCGGAGCGGCACTAAGAGGGGGGGTGAATTAGTACAGCGGATTAAAACTTCGGTTTTGATAAATCTTTCGTACGATGAAAAGCAATATCAATGGAAACCGATTTTAGAAGCTTGATAACTTAGAAACGTATGGAAGCGTAGTAACTAAGTAGAGAAGTTTGCAGTATGTAAATGGCAAGAGTAGGATGCAAACCAGATAACGTAGCAGTTTTTAAAGTGGTTCGGTCAAAATGACCTACATCCACTTGCGAAGCCTTCTTCGAAGAGGCTTCCAACTTCCACTAGCAAATTTCTTGTAGGGGAAGGACTAATACCCCTCTTACAACCTTTACAAGTGGTTCACACTCTTACAATTCTTTTCAACAAGATGGGAGGAGGTGAACACTTAATCAATATGAAAAATAAGGCTTGCAAAGACTATTCTACGGCTCTTAACTCAAACTATTGCTTTTCAAAAGGTTGTAATCTCAGTTGAGATTTGACGGGTATTTATAGGCCTCAAGAGGATTCAAATTTGGGCTCCAAAATTTGAATTCTCTTTGGTTCCCAATGCTGGCGGTGCCACCACCCAACTCTCGGGTGCTGGGCGGTGCCATCGCCAAATCTGGCGGTGCCACCGCCTACACTATTTCAGCTCACTGGTTGGGCTCCAAAATTGGCCCAAACCAGTCTGAACTAGGGCCCAATTGGCCCCTACTTGGTTTATAGGATTAACACCTAATCTTAACCCTAAGTAATGTGCTAACTATGAATTTAAAGACATTTTCTAAGCTATTACAAAGTCCGTAAGTCAAGACTTCTTTCGGCGAGCTTCCGACGAACTTCCGACGGTTTTCCGATAAACTCTCGGAAACCATTCTGCGGACTCCCGGCAAGCTCCTAGACTTCACGATTTGATCTTGATGAGTTCCAACGAGCTTCTTAAGCAAGCTCCGATCTTTCTCGGCGAGCTCCGCGAACTTCCAATGAACCTTCCGGCGAGCTTCTAAAAAACCCTTCGGCAAGCTCCCTACTCATTCTCGGCTAGTTCCGGCAGCATTCCCGACGAACCTTCGGACTTCCGTCGAACTTTCGAACTCGCAATGAATCCTTCGTTCTTGACTCTGACACTTTGTTTTGCTTTATGTCTTCGTCGTTATCGTAGTTAATCCTGCACACACAAGCTAAAACTCTACTCCGATCTAGACAATTATTACAACGCAAATTGACATTCTGTTGCCCGGCACGTCATTGGTTGGTGCTTCATCCGATTCTTCGGTGCATCGTCCTCTCTTGCGGCTTGTTGCCCAATCGGCGGTTGACCTCCGCAACCCCAATATCCTTGGCGCAATTTCGCTCTCCTTGGCCCGATGCCCGACGTCCGAAGCCTTCTGCCATCCAATATCCTAACGTGATCTCCTCCGGCGCAACGTCAATTCTTCCTGCGTTAACTGTCTAATCCTGATCGAGTAGACCTGCATCACTCAAAATGTAGTTAAACATCTAAACACAATTAATTAGTTTCATCATCAAAATCCGAGATTCAACAGGGACAATTGGGCCTATTGAGTCAAAATCATTGATTAAAAGGCAAAAGAGATATAGAGCAGCAAAGGTGACAAAGAGCAGCGAGCATACGTAGTGAGTGGCGGCAGCACAGAGAGAGAAAATTAAGATCTTGAGTTTTTTGTTTGACGATTAGTGGCCAAACATTATCAGTTTTGGCCCAAATTTTATGCAGAGAATCATTGCAACAAACTCTACAATCCTAATGGTGTTGATCTATAGTTTACCCTCTTTGAGATACTTTCCTGCTATATCCACTTTGTGAGATCTAAAATTCTTCTTTTGGTGAGATCCATCTATATGATGAAAATATACTATTCTTGAGCCGAGATCTATGTTCTTGATGTTATTATGATCCTCTAGTTATTATAGAGAAGATTTACTGTAAATCTATTATCATTACTATTGATAGTGGAAGTTTGAGATTGACTACGGTCCCATGGTTTTTCCCGCATTGGGTTTTCCATGTTAAAAGAATTTTGGTTTCACTATGTGATTGATTTATTACTCTTTTGTTTATGTTGTGCTGGTTGATATTTGTATTTTGATATCAAGTTGATATTTTGATGAGGAACCCATTTTGATACATAAAGAGGAAAAAGAATTATTCCGCTTTAACAGGTTTTTTCCAACAAGAAGGGGCTGTGGCTGCGGCGATGGCAGCTGCAGCTGGAAGAGAAAAAGGAGAGGAAGAAGAGCAGGGGAGGAAGAAGAGGTTGCGGCCATGGCTGCGGCTGCGACTGCAACAGTTGCAGTTGGGAAAGAAGAGAAGGAAAGGAAGAAGAAGAGGGAGAAAAGAGGGAAGAAGAGGAATAGGGGAAGATGGCTGCGGTTGCGGCCACGGCATGGCTACAGCAGCGGTAGCGGTACAGTTGTGGCTGCGGCAGCAACGGCATCGATGTGGCTGTGGCAACGGCAGCGACAATGGCTGCGGCTGCGGTGGTGGCTGCGGCAAGAAGGAACAAGAGAAGGGAGGAAGGAAGTAGCACAGTGAAAGGGGCTATGGCGGTAGCTGCGGCTACGATCGTGGTTGCGGTTGCGGCTGCAACTGTGGTAGTGGTAGCAAAGGCTAGGAAAAAAAGGAGGTAGATGTAGAAAACGAAACAGGGAGAGGACATGGAGGAAAAATAGAAGAAGGATTCGGGCACACACCTTCTTCAGATCTTTGGATCAAAACCTTTAAAAGGCAAGTGTTTCGATCCTTTCTATTGTAAGTTTTCTGATCTTTCCTATTACATGTCTCCTTATCCTTCTTTACTCTAATTTTTATCTCTGCATTTACTTTGAATATGAGAAACTTTGAATTGTTCTAGCCTTGCATTTGATATATATCTCCTGTTTAGACATAACGATTTGAATCTATGAAACTTCTAAGATTCTGACCTTTCTACATTGTTATGGTTATAACTTTATACACTGACCTCTAATTTGGACAAAACTTATTTAATCAGAATATAGACTCATAAAGCTTTCTTTTGATAGATTATTTAAGAATTTAGAGTAATTTTTCCTACCCAAACTTCTATTTCAATTGAGCCTATAGATTCTATAAAACAGGGATCGTAATTTCTGACCTTTCGATATTAAACTACCTAAAAGTCCCTATTGGAAACTTTGATTTATTCAAAGCTTATTTCATTAAAAACTAGACTCATAGATCTTTCTTTTGATTCTTAGATTGAAAGATTTAGAGTCCAAATACCTGCCCGGTTATCTATTGAAACTGACCCTATGAATTCTACAAAACAATGATTTTGTTTTCTGACCTTTGGTTACTAAATCAATTGTAACTCTTTGTTGGAAACTTCGATTTATACAAAACTTATTTTATCTGAAAATAGATTAAAATATCTTTCTATAATAGATTTTTTTAGTATATTGGAGTACAATTTATAGTTTGAATCATTTAGTCAATGTACCTCTGGAATTTTGCCAGAAATCGAGCTTTGGTCGATTTCGTATATTCTGGTTTCATTCCTTTGGAAATTGATTTCATTTAGCTTTCTTTGTTCAATTGAGCATCATATTACTGCTTTGAATTCTTGTATGCTCTTGTTCTTAAATTATTTGCATTCTTGAAACCTATTGTGTAAAGTTTATGTTGTATCATATCAACTTGTATAGACATATGTATATCCCATTGTTCTATATTTGCTTTCGATATGTGCCTCTTCCAGTTTCATTTCCTTGGACATTGAATTCATCTAACTTTCTTATTTCAATTGAGCTATATGTGATTGCTTGGAATCCTTGTATTCTCTTTCATTTCCTTTCAAATCTGAATACATTTGTGAAAGATTATGTTTGTATCGTATTGACTCAAAAGGCACATGTATGTTTCGTTGTTCCGTATGTGCTTTCGATATGTGCTAATTTTATTGTTTATACTATCCTTTTATACTCTAATATTTGTGGGATATTGTAAACCTTTGTCAGAAATGTTAAAAGGAGTTATGCATAAAGCCCGCGATGCTTTGCTGGTCCCTTATGACTTCACTCAGACGTGGGTGGATGAAGCTCCCAGACGTGGGAGACATATGTTTGGTCATCATTCAGAAATGGATGTACCATTTTATGTTATGGTCCCACTTCACCTTCTATATATTTGATATGATATCCAGAGCTTTCGTTGTATGTTTCTATATGTTCTTTGGATGAGAATGATATGAATGTAATGTCAAATTCGACATTTGAGCTTTTGTTTTGTATTCATTCTTTGATATGTTCCGAAATGATTCATATGTCATTGATATGCTTTGAAATATTTCATATACCATTGATATGTTCCGAAATGTTTCATTTGTTATTGATATGCTCCGAAATATTTCATACGCCTTTGATATGCTCCAAAATGTTTCATTTGCTATTATTATGCTCCAAAATGTTCCATATGTCATTTATATGCTCCAGAACATTTCATACGCTATTGATATGCTCCAATTACTCTATGCTCCATTTGTTATGAACCAAATATATTTTGAATGACATGACATTTGCGATTCTATGTCTAATGAGATGGTATCCTGAGAGTTCTTGTATTTTACCTTGCATTGTGATACCTTATTTATTTGAAACTGTCCCTTTTCATTCTGGATATGTTTTGTCACTTGCTACGATGTTTTTAGCTCACTCCGTTATTATATAAATCTTTTAGGTCAGCTTGTCACACTTTGAGATGTTTGTATTGTGCTGAGGCAGTAGAGAGCTATTTATAATTATGAGCAAATCTTGTTGGTTGTTATATTATTGTTATATAGGTGCATTTTATATGAAATGAAATGTTGTCGATGAATCTGAATTGATACGTTGTGTAAAAGTGTTAAAAAAATCTCTCTTATTTGGAATTTTAGAATGTTAAGTTTAGTTTACAATGATGTAAATTGGTGGTAAATGGTTGGAGTCTTGATTGTATAAATTGTTTAGCTTGTGGATTTGTAAGTGTTGTTAATGTTTTGTTAAGTTGGCTTGGGTTTCCATAAATATGAATTATCGAGTGATGTGATATATGATTATAAACTACACAGGTTTTATGGATGTAAATTTGATTGAATATTTTTCAGTGTCCTCAAATGTTAGTTTGGATCTTGGATTATTGTTGAATTATAATATTATCAATATTGAGTTAGGTTCAGACCTCCTAAATAATAATTAAATTCAGGGGGGCGTGACAGAAGTACCGCCCAGCACAAGCAGTGGTACCGCTAGGACCTAGGAAACCCAAGATGTAACCTTTTTTTACTCTAATTTTGAAACAATTTAGGGTCTATAAATACCCCAGTTATTCCTGCATGGATAAGTAAGAATTGAGTAGAGAGGGGAAAGAATTCTAAGTTGAAAAAGTGTTATAATCTCTTTAAGTTTTGTGAGTCTCTTCCTCCTAAAGTTAGAAAGTTTCTAAGGGAGGAGTAAGGTCTAAGAGAGAAGTGTAAAGGTTATCACCTGAACCTATGAAAAGGAGAAAGAGGTGTAAAAGGGTAGTTGATCTTCGTCCGTTGAAAGAAGATTGACAGTGGAAGCCAGTGGCCTCGAGTGAAGAGGAATTGAGAGTGAATGTATGTCACAACGATCAAACCACTATAAAACTCAGTTTGTATTTCTTTCATGTTTTTCATTTATATTGTGAACTGATTTACTTGCTTATTACTTTTACTACCTTACGAACATACTTTCAAGTCAAGCATCTTTCCGATCGATTTTCATCGAAGGAGAATTTTTTAACCAACGTGATTTTATCGAAGCATTAATTCCCTGCAACCACCCCCCCCTCCTCCTCTTAGTG